>NC_049170.1:38260799-38500799 GCF_009769625.2 Cygnus olor
TTCAATGAAGACACGGTTTTCTTCCAGATGAATTGCAACCTGACTGTTCTGTACCAGAAAAACTATGCTTTGGCAGCAGATTATTTCTTTACTTTGGTATTTTAATGCTTACCCTGTATGAATCGCCCAATCATTGTCACGGGATGGTGTGGATAGCGTGTTTACTGATGAGCAAGACAGAGAAAGCAGTGTCTTTTATGAAATCAAAGGTAATAGCATTAACATCTCCAACGTGATTAGTTTAGGTTGAGCCATTTCTCCCACACAGTCTTATGAACCAACTAGGTCTGTTGTAATACATGCACCGATGAAGGCTGCTTATTTGATGAATGCCATCTTATTACTCATCCTCTACATATCTTGATTTCTTTCTTGCAGTCCTTTTTGTAAGAATCCCACCTCTCTTATGTCAACCCTGCATTTTCATAAACAATGGCCCTCACTCTGATGCTATTCCATGATGATCTGGTGTTCAGGTTTCTGCTCCCAGGGTTATTCACACTGCTTCATTCAGTCTGCTTTAAGATGTCTAAGTCAAATGAAACTTTACAGACTAAAATTAGAGCCCAAAGTTGCTTCAGCAATCAAGGAGAGCAGCAGGTACACTCATTGGGGAGATTCAATGCTCTTCAGTATGATACCTGAGGCAGACCTGATGAAATGGTCAAGAACTGAGAAATCACAGTGTGTCACTACTGGCTGCATTTACTACCAAAGAATCCACACCAACATATTTTAGTGGAAATGTCAGTTTTGCACTTTATCCTTCAAAATCTATTTATAAAGTCAAACATGGAAATGGAATTATCCTGAAAGCTATAAATGGCAGTGATATTCCAAAGAAAGGTAACAACTAAAGCAGAAGCCCTGCTGGGCACTGCAATAAATTGGAAGCATTGATTCAAAACTCTCAAATGGCCATAAGAAAGCCTTAATGCAAACACTCTACTTTTATTACATTCCAAAACAAACAAACACAGTTTCTCAATGAAAGATAGACTCCAAAGAGTATAAACTATTAAAAAAAAAAATCAAAATTCATGCTACTATATTTCAAAATCTTTTTTTTTTTTTTAAGGAATGTTATGAACCACAGTCTTTAAAATGGGGTAATTTTGTTGCGTAATCAGCCTTTCTTAAAGAACATTTCAATGACCCAGTTATGTCTCTGTTTTATTTTTGTAATATTTTTATATGAACTAGGATAAGACTACAGTTAAATGCTGCTCTTCAATTTATTTTTCCATCTGCTTTTAGCTGCAGGATAGCATATTTTATCACATTTGATACACAGGGTCAAAGGAATAAAAAAATTAACCCTGTATTTTTGCATAAAATGTATAAATAAATTCTGATGGTGCAAACTCAGCAAGTGGAATATTTTTACTAGTACTATCTTGTGATAATGTTTTTGTAATCACTTATATTTCAGTCGCTAACAATTGAATGCAGTTTTCTGCTATTAACACAGTTCTACAAATCACCAGGAAAAATCCAGTATCTGAGCAAAGGAGGACGAAAGGTCACATTTTCAGAAGGTAATCTTTTCACACATACATGAGGCAATAGGCCAAGTCACTTAGCTTTTCCTAGCTAATCAAACTGCACAATTTCAGCATAGTGGTTCTTTTTAGATGTAGGTGGTGATAAAATGATCCTAGGCTTGGGAACACATCCAAGATGCATACACACTCCCAAACACCTCCCCCTACTCACCCCCACCTCCAGTCGATTTGAACACAGACGCATTTATCAATACTTTTTAAGGTAGCAACCACGCTGATAGGGACAATTACGAAACGAGACAGAGGTCACGGCGAATCCAACTTGGAGTATGCGACCAAAGTTACATAGGGAAAAACGAAGTGGTGTCAGCATCAAGCATCTGTTGCTGCTGGTGTGTGGACAACGCGAGTGCCAGAACAAGAAGGCAGCTTTGTAGATCTACTGTTTGTCAAGTCGCCCACTGAAGCAAGCCTTGAAATCGGTGTGTGTACTGCGGCCATCTGTTTACTTTTCACTAGCAAAACTCTGACCATGGCTTCAAAGAGATGGTAAATGTCAAAAAACAGGTACAGTTATTGATGATCGTGCATGTTTTTTTTTAACTTGGCAAGGGGACAAAAGGAAGGAGGAAGGAAGAGAGAATTAGCTTAATAAAAGGACTACAGGAAAAGCATCTTCTTTTATTCAAGTATATTATACCTCAAAGGGATTAAACTATCAAGGTCCCATGAAAGCAACCAGTGAAAAGAGAAAGACTGGCCTACGACAACAACAAAGTTTTATTTATTTGTAAGACAGTACTTCTGAATTGACTTGAACTTAATGGATTTGTCTCTGCTCTCTTCCCTCTGGTAATCAAAAGAAGAGTATTTCAAATCATATGCGATAAGGTAGGTTTTAAAGCTCAAATACTCTCAGCTCACTACTAAATCACCAACAAATACCACACCACTGAATTCCACTGCTGATTAATTTCACTGTGCAAAATCCACACAGGAAATGCCACTGCCCATTTACAAACACTGTTCGTGTAACACGTTATGCACACATCTACTGTATCTTTTAAAGCTTTTTTTTTTTTTAAACCAACAAATACTTGTTTCAACCTGTACTATGCAATCTTGTTCACTACTTACACTCTTAACTTCCTAACTTCCTCCCTCTGTCAAATGCCCACTTCCATTCCCTGTCATTTCTTAGAAGCTCCAAAATTTTTGATACGTTATTTTTCTTTGAAAGTCTTCAGGCTTTCTCTCTCTCTCTTTTAAATCTTTCAAAATGCAGAAGAGACGTTCCTTACTTTCACTCCAGTTTTTCTTTTCTTCTGTCCCAGGTCTCAGAAATGAGTATTTAAATTAGAACCCCAAAATATCACAGGTTAGGTACAGTACAATTTACATCAGTTTGTGTATGGCTTACAGCGTGGGCTGCCCTGCTTTAATCCCATTAAAACATCCTTAGACAGACAGACATATTGCACAGAAGACTAACGAATCTAGTTAAAATGAACCAAAGTTTTTGTGCAGAAGCCAACAGTTTTACAATTAAGTCATGTCTTTCACCTCTACAACTGCTCCAGACAGTACGCTCTGCAGTTAAAAGATACACTGCTTTTGAAAAATCTATGTAGAGAATTAAGGGGAAAAAAAAAAGAAAAAAAAAAGGTTTAATCTTACTGTCATGTGGGTAGCCTAACAGGCTATAACTTTTGAGAAACAGAGTATTGAATCTTCCTCTAAACAGAAAGAATGCACTTTTTGGAGTTGTTCTTTAAGCTCAGTGTTTCCATAGAGCACATAAAGAGTAATCACCAAAATTAGTCAAATGTTTCGAACTTCTTATTCCACAGAATAACCTGACGAAAGCAGACCACTCACTAATAAAGTGCAACTTAATAAATCATGTGAAATCTTATTTTGTTCAAACCCTTACTAACTCCTAGCACCATCTGTTACCATCAAAACTATATGACAAGATATGATATATAATTAATAGGTAAACAACAATCTAATTAAAATGGACAAATACTCCATGTTCCTGCCATTTGGGAGCTCTAATTACAGACTAAATTTTAAGCTTGAATTAAATATTTAAGCTGGAAAATTAACTTTCCTTCTCGAGCCTTGAATACATTAATACAGATATGTGAAGCGACTTCCTGATGGGAACTTAAACATGTAATTTAGTTTCATCAAAGCAGTTACTAATTGTTAAGCAGCAGTACCTTACCATATGTACACAATAGCTATTTAGAGCCGAAAAGGTGGTTTTAAAGTACCCCTCTGCAACCCTTTTCTGACATAAATATAAAATGTATATACAGCACAACAGTTTACACTACATACTGAAAATAAATTACATACAGACTTCAGCCTTCAATGGTTCTTAGCATGCATAAGTCTGAATAGATCTAGCTAAACAAATGCATGTTTTCGCTATCAAGCCAAAGAAACTAAAGAACGTCTAGAAAACTCAACCTATTTTTACATTTTACTTACTTGTAGAATTTTGAATACAAGAGTAAAAGCATGCAATTTGCCTTAGCCATGCAATGGAAGAAAATGCAGGCATTTAATCTATCTTAAAAGATGACTCCATTTTCATTAAATACTAACATCATAAAGAAAAGGACAGAAATATGAATAAAATGCAGAAAAGCAGTACAAAAAGCAGCATTAAGAAAGGTTCCAAGTACACAAGTGGCTGAAGTTTTTCTAAAATTAATGCAGTACAGTACCTATTACTGCATTAGCAATCTAAAATGCATGCTAAGACTGAAATATTTGCATTCTGACTAGTACTTGGATACTAAGTGCTCAACAGTGCTCGCCACTCAACAACAGACTAGTATTTCAGAAATTAATACTCTTAAATTTATGTAAACCAAAATGCTTTCTGAATAGTGCTGAGTTGAAATACCCTGCAGAGCATTTCCCTCAGCTTATAGATAAAGAAAGTGAGGCACAAGGATGCCAGGTGACACCCACAACCATATGCCAAGGCTTCATCGGTGTAAATACTCCACGTATATGGAACATTTTGCTTTTCTGTGTTCACGTGGAACGCACTGGGCACACGAGGATTTCAGTATGGTTTCAATCGAGAGTTTGCTATTACAGACTCACACCCCAACTCAGCGATACATGTGAAATCAGAATCCAGATTTTTTCAGTATCCTCTTCTAATTCTAACATTCCACTTCCACACCACCAACGTGCATTTGACTTGCTTTAATTTAGATTGAACTGTAGGAAAGCAGGGCACAATGCTACTGAGAACTAATGCATTTTTCCTTTTAAGTATCCGTGAGATGGTATGTGATTTATACAGTATGCAACAGAAGACAAATTTCATCCATCCATCTCACCATATTTTTTTTTGCTGCACAAATACAGATGAATGACTGGACCACAACATTAACAGGGGATTCTAGTGACATCAAAACCAAACCTCTAATAGTTTTTGATGTCACTACAAGCCCTCAAGGGATTTCTAGTTGCATAACTCAGAACATGGCAGCTTCTCTGTTTACATAGTTAATAAATTGAAATCCCAGACCTAGATCCAGAACGTGCTGTAGGACCTACTCTACTTCTGCTGCTCACTCACTGCATAGTCATAATTTTACCCTTCCTAAATGATAAAAGTACTGGGCAATTCACAATTACCAGTTTGGTATTTTCAGTTACACAGATTCTGATAGTGCTCTTTACATACAGTTTTAGACCATACTTGTATTATGCAAGCAAAATTTACATTTGAAATGTACTGAATCTCTTAAATATTATAAGCCACTTATTTTTACAATAACCATGTCCTCACCATACTTTCATAATACAGTTTTTGACGCTACTTAGAAACCATTAAATAATTCCTTTGCAGTTAAAAACAATGAAAATTTTCCATTGCGGACAAAGCTGACTTACAATTTAGGCAGCACAAACATCTTTCAGAGCCTTAATTATACAAATTTGACCCATGCCCATCCATCACTTTTCTCTTTGTTTTTTTTTCAGCAGCACTCCTGAGCTAGTTAACTTTGAGCACGTCTATAGCTTATGCTCCAATCCGTATTTTCCAAACAATTAGAATATGTACACTATAACACACAAACTCTGTTGTGTTATGTACTGAAAATGAGCACAGACTCATCTAGCAGTATTTGCTTAGTTAATTTGACCAAGAGAACTGGACGAGAACACTGCACAATTCAGTGGTTTCAAACTGAAAAAAAAAAACATTGAACAGTGCTTCTGTGAGCAGAAAAAGTATTTTTAATCCCCAGCCCTAGCAGGGAATGAAATGCAGGTATCAAACAAATACTGTTCTTGTGGTGGCCACAAAAAGTTACAAAGATATGCTCCACTACCTTATAGCCATTAAAATTTATCTTCCTTTAATTGGAGTTGGTTAGGTTTTGAATCATGCTCTCATTACAGCAGAAGATTGCTGCTAGGCAAAACCAGCCACTAAGTTCTGGGGAGTGCTCCTATCCTTCCATAGCCCAAGATACTGTGCTGTTCTTTCCAGGTCTATTTATAGACCATATTGTACTGTACATGTGCCACGGATCCTAATGTGAGGAAAATTATATAGATATTCAAAGCATGACATATTGATTCAACATATTGAACGGATTGTTTTTTCCTCTATTTATTTAAATGATTATAATAGTTTATAGTGAGCTTAGCCCTTGAGACAGATGGTTGTAAACTCAAAATTTAAGTTTTAAATAACTGTATTAAAATGAAGTAAATGATTTTATCCACCCTCCTCATTAGAAGGAGAATGAATTTATCTAAACACATTCTTTAACCCTCTCCTGAGTTGTTTGTGACTATTTATCAAAGGAAGTGAACTTCCTAAATTGTTTCTGCTAATGAATTTGCAACTCATTGACTGGAATTTTAAAATTTGTTTCATTAGAATGCGACTCATAACACAGTATTTTCTGACACTGTGTTGGGCTGAAGTTATTTTGTTTTTTTCAGGCAAAGAAGGGAATTCTACCTTTATCAGTTTTGCAAAGAGCCTTAAACTGTAATTCTGCAGCTTACACCTCACCTAATTCTTTCCAACAGAAAATTTCTAAATTGCCAGACTACAAGCATAAAGCAAAAAACTCTCTCCACTCTCTCACCCTGCAAGTGAATGAAACAGATTTCCCTTAAAAACTACTGGTCTACAGGAGTTCAACCTGTGAAAATACTGAACTATATTTATCCTAAAAGGGCTTTATCCCTTACAATCCTACAGTTCCTTAAGCATCCCTTTCATCCTTTCCCTCTCAGCCTTCCACCATTACACTTTATACTCATTTATGAGTTTTACTGCTGGACATTGTCAAAGGAGAACAGATCAATTTGCAGGTCACTTAATACACAAACACGGTAACTAAACTTTATGTCACCAGCTCGGTTTGCATCATTAAAAATACGTAATGACAGGTATATTTATTACCTGCTGAAGCCTGATTACCAGTCTGAGCCCTGTAAAACATTACAGTGCCATCAACTAGTTCTATGAGACTCACAAAAGGTGGACCCACAGCAGCAAGTGGTCAGCCATTGTGAAAGAAGTTCATTTACACCCTTCTGGTGTGCAACTTCTGATTTAGTTTAATCCAAAAGAAATCAGTCTTCCAAAGTCTGGCACTACTCTGCATTATGAACACGAGCACATTGAGGACAATCTGTTTCCAAAATACATTCCTGATCCAAACTAAAATGCTAACACAGGACCACACCAGGAAAATTGAACCTGTCTTCAATTAAATTGGCTATGTGTGGGTGCACAGAAGGGTCCACTGAAACATTTCTGGGGAATCTACACGTAAAAAGAAAGTTCAACAGCCACTAAGTTCAATCAATGGTTTCTCATGCCGTAACATCGCTGGGCAAAGATCCGCATCTTACCTGGCACACCACCAGCCTTCTTTTTAGTGAGTGAAAATGAACATAAAAGAATTCAGTATTTAAGGAAATCAGATTCAATGAGACATTTGACAGAGCTGCTTTTTTTTTTTTTTTTTTTTTTTGGTGCTTTGGGGCACTGACGTTTTCAGTCATTCCGAAAAATCTGGCCTGATAAACTTATACACCAAATTCTAAATCTTGTAAAGAAATGACAGTTCCAGTATGTAAGATGACAAAAGAAACAACAGAAAACTTGCACTGAGCAGCTGCTAAAACTATTAAGGAGTTGTGCTGTCCGTTTATTTCAGAAGTTCTCCTATTTTTGTAGAATTTCTCTTACGGACATTAAGTCAATTTCAGGTTACCTTCTCAGGATTTTGCACAATTCCCAGTACAGGCCAAATACTTGGGCAAAAGCATATTTTCTGACAGAGCTTTCAAAAGTAGCGTCTCTCAGGTGTGCACTTAGGCCTGTAACCAAGCCAAGAAGATGGACACCTCAGCTATAAGGCTTAATGAGTGCTTCTTTGCTCTAATGAGTGCATTACAAGCATTACTCTGCACTCTCCCATTATCTGTTTTCTTTAGTATTACTGAGGCAGATTTTGCATTGCCAGAGAGGTATTACTAGTAATAAGTGCTCATTTGGGATGGTCACTATTTCCATCCTGTTTACCTCCCCCGTCTTCAAGAGCCTGACATACAAGTCTTACTCACGTCAGTTACAGTATTTGTTGTGACTATTGAAGAGTCTCTTGAGATAAAGATCTGGTTTTAGATATAGAAAGACAGACCCGTGACAATTCAGGAATTAGTATATACCAATACTATGCAATAGTAGTGAGTTCCAAATTGTTTGGAGAAACTTGGTCAATAACACTACTGACTTAGGTTTCATGTTTAATTAATTATTTAAAAGAAATAATATAATAGTAAATAAAATGGTTAGCCATTGGCTACGAATAAATAGGCTCTTTCAAAAGGCTATCAGAAATTCCTTATAATTATTATTATTAATAATAAACTATTTGGCTACAGAGTAATCGCTGTCATAGATCACAAAATAAGTGACGTAAAATGAAGTGCAAAATATTCATGTAAGAAAGGGGAACTAGAAACACAAAACTGATTGTACATGAGTTGCTTTTGGGTGTAATTATCTTCCCAACATGTTAATATAATTTTAGCATCTTATCATATGTTTTATCGCACAGGGAATTTTAATTCAGGACCACAATAATCAATAAGCTTCCTTCACAAAATCTACCAGTCTCACCTCCTAACCTGGTTTCACACAACCTTGCAAACAGTTACTGGTTTTATATATCCTGTGGTAAATCCAGTGACAGATACTTTGCAGGAACAGAAGTTTAGAGAATACATATTCCCTATAAGGACAAAATTTTCTTTCTCTTGTTTTCTATGCCACATAATTTATAACAACTTTTTATTATATGGTGTCATTCAGAACATACAGTACCCCATTTCATATTGATTAAGAAGTGTTTGAAAACATTTTATCACATTTTAAAATACAAGCTGCATATTTAGCTCCACTGTTGATACCCACAAATACAACAGCGTGGAAGGCATCATGAGTAGATCATAAAAGAAATACTTTGACCAAAAACACAGGGCATTCTATGCCTTCAGTCAAACCACAGCAATTAATATGAAATTCTAAATACAGAATATAATGCCACATAAATAGTATAACAGCCAAGTCCTGTCTAAGAAGCCATATGTTTTTTCCCATTGTTCAAAAAAAGGAGATGACTTCCCGTCACTTATGTTTCTGATTAGCAAGGTGATTTATGCCACAATCACTAAAAATGCCAGCAAGTGAATGAGAAAATGCATAGTGACTGCACCAGATGTGCACAATAAACAGGAATCCCATTGTAATCTCTGGTACTTAGTTTATATGAAGGTAATGTAAGAAACACTCTTGGATATGGCAAAGTCACTCTTTTTTTACATTTGACTATAAATGATATGAAATAAATTGTGTGTTTTATACTTTATGGCATGCATACATTGATAAATTAGGTACAGTTTTGTATCCCGACTTATCTACAAGACAAACCTGGCTAAGATCATGGGGATTAATTGCTTCAGAAGTGTGAAATGCAGCTTTTCCATTCTTTTCTGCACACTCAGTGAAGAAACAATGATTAATCACTGTTTAACTATTCTCTTGAGAATCTACAAGATTGCCAAAGAAGGACTTATCCTCATAAATCCAAAAAACACAGGTTTAGATTTGTTGCCAACAACTGAAGGAACATGAACTTAAAGCCATTCGTTATCAGATTAAAACAGTGTCAAGGCTTTAGAACCCCTACCAGTGCAAAATTCTTTTTCATCTGCACCTAACAATGGAAATTGGATTATCAGATCAGATTAGAGAAAAATATGTTTTTATATATATAAACACCTCCCCCCAATTATCAGAAGTAAAATATCCTGATAATAATAAAGCCACTATGATTACTCCAGCATAATAAAAACAGCATATTTAAACAGGAATGCTTCCATTGATGTGAATGCTGTTAAAATAAAAAAAAAAAATTAATTAAAAAAAAACACACTTAAAATCACATCCATTTCCATTTGTTTGCAACAAATCCCACTTATGTATGTTTACATGTATGAAACTGTTTTAACATCTCTACTTTTTCACAGTGTAGGAATGTACTGATTGTGGTGCTTTACATTTGTCTAACTTCATAATCAATATGCACTAAAAATCACTTTATTAATAAAGAGATTACTATGTAAACAGATCAACTGATCATATGAAAAATACAAAAATTGTTACTTTAAAAAAAAAAAACTTTCTCCATTTCAAGAGGATATTTAGAAAAAAAGCAAAATTACAGCCAAATGCAGAGACTTTGTCTACAAAAGAAAAGACAGTTTAAAAATTTGGATGCCTTTTTCTGTGCCTTTAAAGGGACATAACAATAACTAATGTCACATACTTTTTAAAGAACCCTCCCCAGGAAAAAGAAAAAGGAAAAAAAAAAAAAACATTTTAAAGCCTGTAAAAGGAGGAAAGAGATTAACAGCTAATCCTGTGAACACCCCATGTCCGTAAGACGCTGAATGCAGTAGGAGAGAGGAAATAATGTCAGAGCTTTCAAGTCCCTAGGATAAAAACAACAACAACAAAAACAAAAACAAAACAAAACAAAACAAAAAACTCAGTTGGGACAGCAGGTGAGCCAGGGACAGCTGTTTAGTGCCAGAGGCCTGCAGCTGCCTCCAGCACCCTGTGGCCGGGCAGCTCACCCATGGCCTGCTCCAGCCTCACCCACAGCTCCTGCACCCTGAGTAACCCCATCACTTTGATGGGTTTTGTCCCCAACACCCCTTCCCCCTGTCCCCCCTTCTACTTGGCTATGGGCAAAAGTGTAAGAATGAAAAAGCCAACCCTAAAAATGTCTATAACTTGACCCATGTTCTCTGGCTATGACATTCTGCTGTATGGATCTCTGCAATGTTCAGGCCCTGAATTTCAGCCTTAGGGATGGTTTAATTACCTAATGTTACTATGCAGCACAGAAGCTGTAACTTAGCTATGAAAATCAAGATGCCAGAATTTTTAAGAGTACTTTAAGAGTCCTTTGCTGCAGAACACCCGTAACAGTTAAGGAATTAATTTTTCACATGATTTCTATGTAGATAGCTCACACCCCAGCGACCCATTAAGGGACATAGTGACAAAGACCAATTGGGCTAAGAAAAGCCTAACAGTGATCCAGAGGTCACAAGTAAAGGCCAGTCCTCCTCTAGATGACATTAGCTTTGACACAAGGATGACCACAGAAGAGGAAACTTGGTTACTTGCTCATGCAGACACTACAAGCACACGTTCTCCAGCGGCTACAGTACTGGTGACCCAAGGGAGAAATAAATCCTAACCTGGATCACCCTTTAGCTGGTGTTGTCATTCTGATTTTTCTGCCATTCATCTTAGCTTCACAAATAAGACCTTGATTCAGTCCCAGGTCTGTGAGAGTGTTCACACTTGTAACAACCAAAAGCTGAGTTTGCAAACTCAGAAAATTTAGTTTTGAGAGTTCAGGCTTCAGAAACTAAAGGAAATGCTTAATTGGCATTTAAGGTCCTTTTCCAGATCAGTTCCTAAGGTGAACTACAGTCCTCAGTGAAATCCCACAGCATGATTAAACATTCACCAATGTAAAGCACTTCAAGATTTCTAAGTACAAATATTAACCAGCCTAGGACTTTCATTCTTAAGCAGACAAATCTATACTTTTGCCCATTCCAAGAAACATCTGACAACTATTGTTCTACTGTTACCCAGTATTATCTGCTTTTTGATGTGAGGTACTGTGCTTGAAAGACAAAACCATCCATGCAATGCATCCATTGCCTACAGCAAGAAAATATTTCACTGCTAACTTGGTGATTAAACAGAAGTCTTTACAAAATGATGTATACCGAGGTTAACTGCTCATAAAAGTGGTTTCAACTCCACATTTAATCTTATTTACCTACCTGGTATTGAGCACTATTCTTTCTCCCTTGTCTCCAGATATGTAACTTCCAGTACCCAATTAGGAGGAGTGGTAAAGTTATTGTGATGTTTGTAATTTATGCATTATTAGTTTTAGGCCTGCTTTAAACATGTTTTACCATGCACTGGAATGTGAACACTGTAAAATGTGTTATCCTCCATATTAACTACGCAACATGAATGATGGTGAAAAAATACCTAAAAATAACGATACTGAAGAGCTACGGACCCTGATGCTACTTGAGTATGGAATAATATGGAATAAAAAATATGGAATAAGATGATGCTTTGCAAATGGCTAATATGCCATAAAACAGCAGATCTTACACTGTTACACTTAGTGTATATACTTTATTTTTTCATTAGAGGCCAAGTGTATTTCTGACAAATTTTCTGTAGTAAACTGTAAGCAAGTACAGCGAACCAGATTACATATTAAAGAAAGTCTTTGAAACACAGTGCCTGATGCACCTGCCTCTGTAATACTTGCTGTACATTGTTCATAGCAATAGAAACATTTTTAACTATCTCCTGCCATCTTTCTCTTGCTATGTTACTACTGCAATAGCTTTCCCTCCTGTTGGGCTAGTCAGCAAAATATTAAAGGTTCAGAGAAACAAGGAATATATAATCTATTACTCAACACATTACAAAAATTATTTTTGGAAACCCACATTTCTTGAAAAATTCCTCCAAATATTTTTGCAGCAATCGAGGAAAAAGGCGATGGGCTAAGCTAAGTGGGCTTATGGGCTAAGTCTGAGGAAGTCAGAATTTCAGGATGTAAACGGTCTTTGCAACCCTTCTCCTTGGACATGATGAAACTTTCCCCAGTAAAAACAATGTTCCTCTATATTCTCCTTCTGGACAAGTACCACACTACAGCATCAGTTGCCATAGGAAATAATTTCAGATAACATGCTTTATCACTGTATATTATATATTCTGTATCACTTTCTTGGGCTTCCTTTTCCTACCATATGTAATTTGCACACAAGCATATATGCACACAAAAGAGACAGTGAGATACTGCATCACAGCTATTACTACTCCCCTGAAGAAAGGATGAGAAAAAAATACTACAAATGTAATTCTTGAAAGAAAAATGTTTGGCAAAAAGCTTCTTCTAAGATACAGCACAGAAAAAGGAGCTCACATACTGGCTCCTCAATAGCCATAATAACATTCTACCATCCCCACACATCTCTGGAATTCAACCTTGCACAGTGGCTTTCTGTAAGAGGCTCTATAATATCCATCAGCTTTCAGAGACCACAGCTCTGTCATACAGACCCCTCTGCAATCACCCATAGCTCTTTCCAAGTGTCAACTAGCACAGAACGCTTCAGAGCATATTTTCAGCAGTGCAGACTACAGTAACACCTTTCTCAACAGCAATCAAAATCAATCTTTATCTTCACTGAGTGCAATAGGTACTGCAACCTAAAGCTGCTGAATGATACCTCTGCGCTCCCACACGTCTGTCAACCAAAGCAGAGTTTTCTATGACAAGATTATTATTTTTTTTTGCTGCACCAGACAGAAATCTCTCAGAAGCCAACCAGAAACCATGAAACAAATTTACAACAAAAAATAAGTTATAGCCAAAAGCCTCACTGCCTTCTGTTTCAAACACAAGGAACATTCCTTCAATTCTGAATCATCTAGTATTGACAGATGGAAGCACATACCTACAAAATTGCATTTTTCCCAGAAAAGTGAAAGAGAATTGCCCTATCTAAAAATGCCAGTCATATTAATAAATACCAATAAATATGGTTATATTATTTGAAGCTGTCATATTAATAAATACTGCTGAGGTGGGAAGCACCTTGAGGTTTATTAATATGCGTGGGATGAAAATCTATAGAAAAGAACTGCATAAAATAGATATGCACACTGTACTGCAAACAGGATCGTCTTTACTACTACAATTGTATTATGAAAATGAAACTTTCATATGCATATATATGTGTGTGTATATAATATATATTAATCAGAGACTTTTTCCTCCCTCAAGTGTCCAAAGTGTTAGCGGTCATCATCTTCTTTATAAGCGTGAAAACTCTAAAGCATATGTCACTGGGCAAAACCAGTCTGGATATCAGCATGTATAGATCTCTGCAATTTTTTGGGGGGGAATTACTGAAACACAACGAAAGAAAAGGAGAAGAACCATAACATTTTCTAGCTATTCAATAAGCCATAAATTGAATTCATAAAGTTTTCACAGAATGCATACCTTCATGCTCCAAATTTATAATAAAAACATAATCACAGAAAGGTTTGAAAGCCAAAATACCTTATGAGCATCAGTTCTCACATCTTTTGACTCAGAAGACTTTATCATTTCCATCTATGGGTCTTACAAGAAGACAAACTAGTGCTAATGATTTTTTCTTAAAATTATCAAAACTGACCTACAGAAAAAGCTAAGGATAATTTAAAGATCTTATTTTTTGTTTCAGAGGTAGAGAGAAGCAGTGAATTCAGACTTTAAAGAGTTTAAATTCTGAACTGGCCAGTCTTAAAGCTAGTCAGGCATCTGAAATGAAATAGTTCCCATTTGAGAAATATATTTCATCCTTCTACTATCTCAGAGTCCTCTGATCCAACAAAAAGATACAAAACTAGCAAAGGAGAGGTGACATCAGCTCAGAAACTAAAGGTGGTTCAAATCAGGCCTTAAAAGTCATCACTGCTATGGGTTCGATACCGAATATTTAAGTTTCCAAAGTACTTTTTTTTCCCCAGAAAATTCAAGATACACAGCTGGAACAACTTTACTCCTTTTTATACAATTTCCTTTTCTCCCCATATGATCTGACTCTTGCAATGTGAATGAATACATGTGCAGTGAAGGATTAACACATCAGTGATTTTTTTCTTGTTTATGTAATTCTGTGCAAGCAACACAATTTATTGGTATAAAGTAGGATTTATGGTAATATATTTCCTCTTCAAGACATAAATAAGATTCTTAATAGTTTTCTGTAATTCATTTTCATATAGTACCACATTCTCATACATTTACTAGCATAACGCATCTGCTAGAATAGCAATTGCATACCCTGAACACTATTTTAAAAAAACTCTTCAATACTAACAATCTGCTAGAAATATTGTTATCCTTCGTCTTCCAGAATTCATTGTCTACTTCTTGCAGCCTTTTATCTTCCCACTGTATGCGCTAGATTTTACAGAAGAAAAACAAACAACACACAAAACAGAAACTCGCAATGTTTCAAAGAATATGAAACCTATGAAGCTAGAAAAGCAAAATGTTATACTGAAATAATTATCTGAAAATTTACAGAAGGCTACAGGTCTTTATTTTTCAACACTTCTCCTTACTGTATGTTGTATTGCCTTCATTTTCTGAGAAGTTAACTTTTCAGTCTCTGGTGGTGATAATTAGAATGTGATATGCACATATGTCTTTTTTTTTTAACATGGACAGAAATTATGTAATTATTCAAATTATATCAGAACTTATATTCAGAAAATTGGTTGTCAGTCAGAAGCATCTTCTTCATAAAATGACAAAACAACTACACTAAGAGCAGATGAATTCTAGCGTGAATATCCACTTAGAAATTCTCTCTTCAGTTAACACATTCTCAACATTTTAGTTTTCGCTTCTGGGCTACCCTCTGCTAACAGGGCTTAGGAATTTTTCTGCCCATCGCAGAGCAGACAGGAGAACTAAAACAGACCGAAGTAAAGAACGGGATAGATGAGAGAATAAAACACTGGACTGCAATTCCTTTTTAAAATTTAGCCTCCTAGTAGAGTACTACCATGCAGAAAAAAATGTTTTCCATATATCAGATACCATATTCTTTCCATGCACCAGTTACATGAAATACACTCTTTGAGTCTTAAGGTTTGACCCACTCTGTTGCTAGTGCCTTTTTCAGGAACTTTCTTTCAGGAACGCAATGGATATTACAGCACAGGAGAAAAACAGCCACAAGTGCAGGAGGAATTCAGAAGTGCTACCTAAACTAGAAGTTATTTTTCCAGTGCTATCCACGTAGGAGTTGCATAAATGTTCCAAAATACAGAAACAGATATACACATACATATGCACGTATAAAAGTTATTGTCAGTGTATAAGTTACTACTACCCTGAGACTGAAATAATTTATGTAACATCTGTTTTCATATTTTTTCTAATTTTTTCTAATTAACATGCATATTTAACGCATAAATGCTCAGACCACCTATTTTTCTGCTGATTTTGTCCCTTTCGTAAGTCATGTGTTCCTGTGGGGTGCTCACTATAGATGAAGCATTAAATTTGGTTTGAGGAGTATGGGGTGAATAGTAAACAAAATATTTCAGACAGTCCAAAAGAAGAAAGTATGCAATGAAAATAATAATAAAATAGACCTCCGAAGAAATACCTTTGCTTGAGGATGCATCAAATGTGGAAGAGGAATGGCCCCCCACCCCTGTTCAAGGCATTAAGTCAAGGTAGAGTTTAGCCTCCAAACTTCCAGCATCTCTAATTTCAGCTTGTATACATGAACAGTGAGTAAAACTCTAAGCTGGTGAAAATCAAATTTCAGTGACATAAGATGCCAAAGTGTTTGTTGTTGTTGTTGTTATTTTTTATTAAATTCCTCATTGCCATTGCTTAAAATACTCAATTGATATTAGACAGCACTAAGTACTGAAGTCAACTATATAAGAAACAGACTCCAAAACAGAATAATAAAATAAATGTTATTACACTGTGATTTTTACCCATTACCAAATTGTTGAAATTAACTTAAAAATCTAAAACATGGAGGAGAAAAAGAAGTCAGGGGAGTGGACGGAAACCCTTTACATTTACAGAACTGGGGAGGGGAAACAGCTTATGTTTATACAATCAAGTTCTTCCTTAGTGGGGTTAAAAACTGTGAATATGTTTTAGTGCATCTTTCTCCTACAATCTTATTCCCTCCCTTTTTGTACATATCAGAAATGTTCACCAGTTGAGCGTTGTTTTTTTGTTTGTTTGCTTTGTTTTGTGTTTGTTTTTTTTTTTTTTAAAGTAATAATACTGTTATTTCAATGATGAAATGGAGAACTGTTGCTACAGAACTCAAAGGATGAGCAAGAAGAGTACATGCCATTCTTCTCTGTATATATATTCTACATAAACGCTGGTTTTGCTGTATGTCATCAATGCCCACACGAGCTTAAAATCTGTAATGCAATGCAAAACAAAGTAAGATGTAGGGAAGGAAATGGGAGCACACTACAGTTCCTGTACTTCTGACAGATCTTTTCTGTTTTGCTATCCATGGCAGAAGTCTACTCATCTTTACAGATGGCATGGCTTCCTTGTCCAAACCTAAAAAGACCTGGTTTCTTGGGTCCGAAAGTCTCTCATGCCTAACGTTCAGATACTCCTGAGCTCCTCGCAATTTAGCCATTAGGAAGAGACATATTCTTAAATTGCCACCTCAACAGCAAGCAGAAGACATGATCAATGCCTATTACTGTTACCGTTAGCTATCTTATCTCAGCACCTTCCCTACAGATTTCATGAGATGTGAAGTTAGAAAGGCACCTACATTCCCAACACAGTCACCATACGCCATTAAATAGCAGGTGATCTAACAAGGAGCCCTGAATGATGGGGCATCTCCCACCTTTAACCAACCTGTTCTTTAACTGATGTGAATGACATCACTTTTCAGAATAACTGAGAACAAATTGCAGCAAGCATTTACCTTTCTTCTCTTTAGCCCTTTACAACCTCAGACACTTAACATAGTTAAAATAGTAACCTTTTAAATTTCTATGAAAGAGAACAATCTGTCTTTATGGCCTCCAAATCATAGCTGGAGATGTTAAATTTATTTTAAACAGTCTTAAAAATAATCAGCCACAAGCTGAAATAGGAATCCTCTCAGAATATGCTGTAATAAAAATTAGGCATACGAACTCTATATCTGAAATAGCAATTTGCCACATTTTAATATCACAACTAAAAGTGCACCTGATGAATATATAAATACTGAAATTTCAAGATTACAATTACTACAGTTGGGGTGGACTTCAATGAAACTGAAAACTTGGTTCTTTGCCAGTATTTACAAGGAAGAGCTTAGCAACATACATTCTGCGAGCAAGGTGGATACAATGCAGCCAAATAATATAATGATATAATCTGATATAATCTGATATATAATATCAGATATATAATCTGATATAATCTTACTTCTTCAGCATTCTGCTGACATCCTCCATACCATGCATGAATGTATTCTGAAGCTCTTCTGAGCTTGCTAGGCATCCCCCTATACTTTGCATGCTTTTAAGCACAAAGGACGTTGCTAGTTGCAATCTTAAAAAGCAAACTTTTAAAAGCAATAAGCCAGTGTTTATTAATGTATCAAAACAACCTCCCAATCTTCCCCCAGTTACAACGCAAACGTGTGTTGCAAACAACTCTTTTGGCTGGCCAGACTGCCTCTTTGGCAATGATGTTAACGGAGACTGTTGATAGTTTATTCACCAATTCCCTCCCTTTTCAGTCCTGTCCCTCTCACTTTAGCGAAAGACCTCACCAGCAACCTCCTATGCCTTAGACAAAACAGGCTGTATACCGCACCCCTTGCATGCCTGAGATGGACACAAATTTAGAACTAGCTCCTTGTAACATCATTGCAAATTCCAATGGTTGTATTTCAAACTCTATGTACGGGAAAAAAAAATCAGTAAAGTTTTTCTCAGATGTCACACAAGTATTGTTGCCTCACAGCAAGCCTTTTTACATCATTAGTCAGTCCTTTCAGTATCATAGACTGACTCAGGTTGGAAGGGACCTTAAAGACCATCTAACTCCAACTCCCCCTGCATAGGCAAGGACACCTCCCACCAGATCAGGCTGACCAGGGCCCCATCCAGCCTGGCCTTGAACACCTCCAGGGATGGGGCATCCACAGCTTCTCTGGGTAACCTGTGCCAGTGCCTCACCACCCTCTGAGTGAAGAATTTCCTCCTAAGCTCTAATCTCCCTTCCTCTAAATCTCCCTTCTTTTAGTTTAAAAACACTCCCCCTTGTCCTGTCATCATCTGACTGAGCAAAAAGTCACTTTCCATCTTTTTTATAAGCCCCTATTAAGTACTGAAAGGCCGCAATGAGGTCTCCCCGGAGCCTTCTCTTCTTCAGGATGAACATCCCCAGCTCTCTCAGCCTTTCTACACAGGAGAGGTGCTCCAGCCCTCTGATCATCTTCATGGCCCTCCTCTGGACCTGCTCTAACAGATTAACATCCTTCTTGTGCTGGCCACCCCAGACCTGGATGCAGCACTCCAGGTGGGACCTCACAAGAGCAGAGCAGAGGGGGACAATCCGCTCTGTCCACCTGCTGGCAGGTGATGCAGCCCAGGATGCAGTTGGCCTTCTGGGCTGCAAGCGCTCACTGCTTGCACATATCAGCTTTTTGTCCACCAGAACCCCCAAGTCCTTCTCTGCAGGGCTGCTCTCCATGAGTTTTTCTCCCAGTCTGTGCTCATGTCTGGATTTGCCCTGACCCAGGCGCAGCACCTTGCACTTGGACTGGTTGAACCTCATTAGGTTCACATGGGCCCACTCCTCAAGCTTGTCCAGCTATATATTGAGGAGGTATATATTAAGGAGGTATATATTATATACCTTTATATTAAGAAGGTGTGTATTCAGGAGGCATCATTATGGTCACCATCAATGAAAATATGAAGACTAAGTCTGAAGCATTACAGTTTTTGTCAGTTGCTAGAGAACAGAGGGAAACCTGTTATGCAGAATAGCATATGGCATGTACTCTTTTTCAGGGAAGAACCAGGAGCAGAAGATGGCACTATATGACATGGCTTAATGTTGAGTAAAAGGAACTTCTAACTGCTTCCATTTAAGCTATGCAAGAGATTTTGTATTCATAAAAAAATATCATTAGCACCTGTACCATTCATTTTACTAATAAATTCCCAACTAAAACTTCGTTAGATTTGAAAAGTTATGAATTACTCTTCTGTTACCATGAAAGCATTCTAACTCTTGCAGGTGAGCCAACACTCATGCATCCCTTTGTGCTCATCATTAATACCAATCTGCACGTTAAACAAAAGGTACACTGAAGACAGCTTCCTAGGAACTCCGCTGACATTTCCCTTTGCCAGTTCTAACAGCTCGGAGACTCACACTCAAAAAATCTGAAATGGAAGTGATTCAAAATGAGTTAGGATGTTGCTAATCAGAGAGGATGGAGTCAACCTGAAGTCCTTAAATTTGTGGCTGCAGTGTAACATTTCTTGAACATGATTTTGTTGATAGGCACTTCTGACTTTCCTTGAGCTCTCTGTAGTGCATAACAGCAATCTGACCACTACATCCCTCAGGTAAAAGCACTGGGATATCCCTTGCATAAACTAATATAGCAACATTTTAGAAGCACAATTTTCATCAACAGGGATTCAAGTCCAAACTAACAATTTATATCCTATTAAGAAATTTCTAACTATGAATTTGACTCAATTTTGTCTGTCAGTTACATTTAAAACACTCAGGTTAGAGATGTGAGGATAACAGCACATTAAAAAATCTTTGGGTTTGGTGGTGCTAGCATTGTCTGCCAAGCTCAACAAACCATTGCACTCATTTACTAGTAAAGAAAGCCTTTGTAACCAACATGGAAAGGTAGTAAAAACTGCCCCCAAAAGTTTTTTCTGTGAAAATAAGGTTACATGCTTACAAACCGTAGGACCAATCTATAAAACATTTTGAGCATATGAGCACCCAAAATACTGTAAAGTGAAATTAAGTTTCCAAAGGCATATCAGTTGTATGAGTGCATATCAAGATTCAGAGTATCAGGTTTAAAAGCACTAAGCTACTGTAATTATATTCTCCTTATTAACAAAGAGCTATCATCCCATCTTTTTTACCACCTCTTCATGCAAAGGTTGAAGCTGTGCACCACAGAGCAATTACAGAAACAAATATCACATCTTTCAAACTATGTATTTATGCTTCATCAAGACTTGACTTGACTTTGGTCACTGTGCAATTGGTGTGCATTAGGTTTGCAAATGGATATGTGAAAGCCGTGCATTTAATAACGCATGCATGACCAGTTGGCCAGGGAATCAGAGAGATTCATCAGTGGTAAAGATATGAGAGCCTGCCGTGATAAACTTTGTATATTGTCACCTCTTGAAATGTCTTTAGCATCTGTTTATCCTCACCCCTTGTTTGAAGTAGTCCTACATGTACAAATAAAAGGGAGCCACCGAACAAAATGTGTTACCTTCCAACTACAGACTGGACACGTCTGATAAAGTTACTCATACCAGTACAGGAAAAAATGCTTCACCCTCTTTAAAGACTGCCTTCATTCCTTTCTGCCTTCTCTCCATGCTCACGTAAATTTCTTATGGACTCTAAAAGAATAGTGACAAACATATTTGGCCCCCCATTCTCAGGCACCTTAGGCCTGCTTGTAGTAAACCTCATACAGCTTTCTTTTCCCTAGGAGCAACAGCTCTTCCTGCTGTGGAGCAGTAAGCATGCTAAGCATCACAATCTTTCTGGTGCCTCCAAATCCTTTATCACAACCAGGGCAGGCTCAGGTTTCTCAGCCTTCTCAGCAAACCAGAATCCCACTGGATATAAGAGACGTAAGACTTACCTTCTTAAGGAACCAGTGGATGAAAACTGTACAATGTAAGCCACTTCAATAACCAAAACAGAAACTGATCCCAAAGAGGCCCCTATCTGACAGAGACAGGGAACAGTTTGCAGTTTGAATGTTCAGCCTTTCAGTTGTGAGGGGTTGTAGGTGATCATAAAATTGATACAGGACCCAAGGCAGAGGAGAAGGAGAAAGTGACACTGGACCTTGTGTGATGCCATATTCATACAGAAAGGATGGCCCACACTCAGCATCCTATTTGTCAGCGGCCGACGGATCAACTACTTGTTACTGTCACAATGTTTTGCTTTGCCAATGTTCCACTTTTCAAAATTAATTCAAAAATTAATGCTTCTGATATACTAAATATGTTTCCACCTTAACTCAGTTGATGGAAGTTTGTTTTCTTACCCACTGTATTGTCAAAGCACATCCAGAAAGAACTAAGAAAAATCTGATATAAATGAGAATGACCTCTTCCCAGCATTTAAGTAAAAAATGGATGAACGTGGCCATCTCAATCATAAGGCCATTCAGAATAATACCACTGTCAGTTTGTTCAAAGCCTCTGAAGTGCCTATCAAAACAAGTAGACACGTGTAAGCTGTTAGGGGATCCACTTTAAATAAATACAATTTTAAAATATTAAACAAATATTAATGCAGATGAAATCAGAACAAACATTACAACTTTGTCAAAAACACGAGTACATCTTTCATATAATTTTTGACATTATCTACATTCTAATTTATTAAAACTTCTTGTGCACCAGAAGAAGCAGATTTCAAGGCAGAAATGCTAAAGGCAGGCTGCAGGCATCCAAGTCCCTGAAAGGCAGGATGATGTTGCAGTTGGAAAGACAAACATATTCTAACAGTCACGTGCATCATCATCTTCTTTAAAAGAGACTGTCCAGAGTTCTTTACTACCAGGCCTGCCTTTGACCGTCACAATATGACATAAACAATTCTGCTCTTCTACTTCTTCTCCACCATGAACCTAAGATGAACTATTTCCCTTTTCTGGTTCTTCCTGTCTTGGTAATACTCTGCATTGTAAGGGGGGAACTAATTCAGCCCAGCCTCTTGGTGAGCAGAATACGTATGTTATATTGAGAGACTGCATTGGTAAGCTGCAGGTCCCAAAAGCATATACAAAGCTAGCATCTTTACAATGATTTACTGAAGCAGCAGCTCGTTTTAATAAAACCATCCCAAAACATAAATTGATGACCAACTGCGTGTGCAGGGCATACACAACAGCTGATCAAATCATTCAAGATTTTTATTCCTATAGAATATCTCCAGAGCTTGTAGAGTTCTTCCCACTTTATTACTTCAGTTCTGATACACACTCACGCAAGCAGAAAAAATAAGGCTGGCTGGTACTTGCCTGATATTTTTAACCAGAAACTTAGATAATTCAAATAATCTCAAATCCAAATGAAAATAAAAGTCAAATACACTTGATACTCATCAGTAGTTTTCATAAGGTAAGACTATTATCTTCCCATGTATCACCTTTTCAAATGATACAGTATGCTTTGACTAATTGTATTCCAGAGAAGTTCCAAAACTTATCATAGAGATTACTCTAAAGGCCAGCACATTTCTTCCATTTAAAAAAATAATTTAACGGATAGATTTATAATAGCATTTTAATATAAAAAAGAACATTGTGTTTTAAAAAGGCAAGAAAAAAGATGAAACTTCTTCCAAAGCAAAAAGATATAATTGGCTAACTTACTTTCCTTATACAAAATATCACTGATAAGAGTTTATCTATTTGTTGAGCCTAACGAGTAGTTCACCTTTTCAGGTGTGCTACATGAAGCTTTGCTTGCCTTTATATAGTAAAGTAATTTATGGTATTGTGTCACAATGAAGGACAAAGATAAGCCAACTGTTTAGATTCCTCTCCTTTGATGTTGTGGCTTGATCAATAACATGCTGCGTGAACAGCCAACAGAAGGCTGACATTTCATAAAATATGCAGTGATAAAACTAATACTGTAGCATCTGGGAGTGATATATAAAATGCAGAAATACACCTAATAACTGTGATCTTAAATACAAGTTGACTAAAGCAAAATAAGCAGCATACCTAAAGAAATAGCAAGATTAAGGCAGGATTCTGTGCTTCTATTCCTAAAAATAAATTTAGAAGAATTAATCTAAGTTATGCTATCCATTATTCTTAACAATTCCTCTGGTTCCTTGGATCTTAAAGCAGCCTTGTGTAGAGTGCTTTTTTGCCGTATCATTAGGTATCAGCAAAAGCTAAACACATTATAAGCCTTCTTTGTGCTGTATTAAGGCTCTAATGCTTTGTGAAATCCCCTTTAATTGTCTCTTTAAAATATCAATCACGCAAAATACATATAAAACCCAGTGACTACCTCTTTGCTGGCGTGGGAAAAAGCTAAGCTCTGCCTGACCAAAAGAAGTAAAAAAAAACACAAACAAAAACAAAACTTCCATAGCTGCATATATTAAGTACATCTCAGAGTATAAATTTCATTATTCTTGTTTATTTAAGAACATGTCACATAAAACGGAGGATTGCCTCCTAGAAAGCAGTGAATCCCTAAAGAACTTAGAAGTCACAGTAAATAAACCCAACTGCTCCTATATGCTGTAGCTAGGCAATGTTTAAAAACAATCCCTGGGTGCATTACAGGGAAATATATGGTAGTATTAAGGAATTATCTGCACAATATGGCATTACTGGAATACCATATCCTGGCATAGTATCTCTTCAATTTAAAAGAAAGTTTGAAATTAAAAGGGCCTAAAAGGACTTTAAAGAGTTACTATCAGGAAAACCTCTTCATGTGGTGGAAGAGAGATATTTAAGATCAATATATTTTGTATTATTTATGATAAGATTAAAGATGACTCAATTGTGATCTACAACTTACTACACGTGAAAAGATGTAATAGTCAATAACTTTAATTGTGTCCTATTATCCTTTTCTATGCTTGATTACTGAAATACAAATTGGATAAATTTATCTAGGAACACAATATCTTAATTATTATATCAGGTTAGCTAGGGACATAATGCATCTCTTTTGTATTGTAAATATCAGCTCAAACTGAAGTAATGATTGTTGATTTAAAAAAAAAAAAGAATTAAATCTTTACCTTGTATTATGGCAAAGATGGAACAGCTCTATAATCAAAATGATCTCTCCGTACTGGAAGCGTTTAAGAGCGCACACACAATTAGCTTATAAAGACAGTTTTACAAACCACTTTGTTCTCTTTTGCAATTCCACAGGTCACATGCTTTCTCCAATGACTCAATATGAAAAAGTTGCTTGATCTAATGTAATAATAATTTTAGAAAAAGGTGCAAGCATATTATCTTTCTTTATTGAGAATACATCATCTAGAAACAAGGAAACGCGACCTACGTGAAACAACAGGTACGCCAGTCAACTGTCATCCACAGGTCTATGGAACTGCAATCTGAAGCTGAAACCATTGAACAAAAAAACAACATAAATGAATTGTCCCAGTTAATCTGAATATAATGGTGCAAGACCTGCTTAGACACAATAAAAGGGCAGACTTCGTCAGCATAGCTGAGATCAAGAAATACCTGAAGACCGAATCTTACCAAGGAAAACAAACACAGCTTTTTAGTATTAGGACCTCATTTTGTAACGGAAGAAAGGAATTATGCATCAGGTGAAAAAGAATGCAAAAGAAAATCCGTATTTGGTGCCTGAAGTACTGTGAAGCATATTTTCTGTCTGAAAAACCCATAACAGTTTAAGTACGTGGGAGGCAATTGTCCTTGTGCTTATAATTAGAGTTTGAATTTAGGGATTTCACTGCTTAATGCACACCCACCCGCCTGTTATTCTTACCATGGTTTTTTATATCACTTAATGGAGATGAATACTCTTTTCCCACCTCATATTTACATCAAGGCTATTTAATTTTTTTAGGCTGCTATAATAGGTTAAACGGCAGTCTCAACATCACTCTTCATCTCCCACTGGACAACGAATGGCATTATAAGACTGAGAATAGATGAAGGCATATTTACATTCATAATGTTCTTGACTATAACATTTATGTAAATTATGATTTTACATTTGCAAATACTATAATTCTCAGTTTCAATGAATACTTTACTACTCTTTCATCATTAACTTCCTATGTATATTACATGGAGAGAAAACACCAATGAAAAATAAAGAAACTAAGCGCTGCGATCAGAGAGCTACACATCTTCTGTAAAAGGAAAAAATGCTTTATTTCTAAATCGATCTTGCCCTTGTATAGACAGGGAGTTGGACTATACCTCACTGTTCATCTGGAGTGGAGAAAGCATGCAGAGGTTGCTTAAATTTTAACCCAAGTTTTTTCCCCATCTGTATAAATCTTATTTTTTCTATTCATTGATGAAATGCCATGGAAACACTATGTTAATTACAGGACTGCATCTAGAGTTTGGGAACATGTTTACAGATGTTACACAAGAATGAAAAACTCTGAAATATCAATTTTCATTAGCTAAGCTATTGCTCCACCAAATGGATGGAATGACATTTAAAGATCATCAGAGTGCAAATAAACTTTTCAGTTAACAGAAAATATTCAACTCTCAAACCTACCTTAGCACATACAAATTTACACACAGACACTGTATATTTATATGCACTTTGCCTCAATTTTTCTATCATAGTCAGCTAAATATTTCCTTCAGTCTTATAACTTATGTCTCTGACCCTAAAAACACTTTCAGAATGAAAAACTGTCAAGTGAAATTGGTCCAAATATTCTTATTTGAAACTAGTAACTTTTTTTGTGTTTTGATAAGAGCTCAGTGTGACATTTTTAGAACGTAAATGCAAATATGTAATGAAGCAGCTCTCAGACTACCAGAGTCTCAGAGATGTGTATCATTTCTGAAGAGGTGATTCCCTGATAACCTTAGGACCACTACACGAATGAAGAAATATTACTCATCTTAAGGAAGCTAAATTGGGAACTTACGACTAGTTAAGTCGGTCTTGTGTATGTAAATCTGCTGCTTATGTCTGTCATTCTCCAAGTTACTGAATGTGTAATCATTAGAAGACTTAACTTGAAATGCAAGCACTGAATACATTCAAACAGAAACTCTTTAACGTTAAAAGAACAGTGACTTCTCTGGTCACCTTACCTCTGCACCACATATTAAAAACAAATCTAAAAGGCTTTCAAGTTTATTTTGTAGTTTGGCAAATGGAGAATGTGTTGACTCAGATGATGAGTCAAACCAAACCTCCTCTCCTATTTAGTATCTCTTCCCTTTACACAGCTGAACGTGTACCAGCTTATTTTCTATGTGAAGTATTAAATGTCCTATGATTCCGCTGAATGCCTGATAAAAGAGAAACCAGCAGAGGTATCACTGCTACAATTATCTGAATTATGGCTTCCAAACAGGAATTCATTTGTCCTCAGCACCCTACAAACACTGTGAAAAGGGACAGCCATGCTGTGGGTTTTTAACAGTAAAACCAACAGGGAAGTTAGAGAGACCTTTCCAAACTTACAGAGTTTGTACTGGAAACAGTCAAAACATTTAATACCATTCTCAGCACGTATGCTGCAGGGGAAATACAGAGAACTTATGCTAGCCTCAACATTAATTGCAAAAAATTAAAATAGTCACAAGAAATAAGATGCTGTAAAACACTTCAGTACTGCCAAATTCTTGTATGCATCTTTTACCATGATTCTTCCAAGAACCCCCCATAAAGATTCTTTGATGTTTTAGGCTCTTGCATTTTAAGTGTGCCCACTAATAATACATTCGAGAAGGCAGTATGTCACATGAGTAGTATGAGGAAAGTTACAAAATTACACTAGTCAAATTTTCTTTTCAAAGAAACTTGGTGTACATAGCATATCTCTGCAAAGTAAAAATAAAATAATGTCATGAACTAAGAAACTTGTTGAATATTAGAATCTTCTTTTTGATATAAGACATGATAGAAGATGAACTGTTTCACATTGTTTTTTTGGAATAAAAAGGGTTTGTATGGGAATGTTTTTATATTGTTGCTAGACTATTACATATCTTTGCTAAAAGCTAAACATTGAAGTAAAAAAAAAAAAATGCATGATTGTTTCCCCCCAAAGTGCAAATCCATGCAACTTTCATACCTATAGTTTTCATGCCCCCCAAAAATCTGTAATTCATTCAACAGTTACACTTCATTGATGAAAGTAATGAAAAAAACATTTTCACATTGAGAAAAGTCAGTTACAGCATGACAATTCAGAAAAGTACCATTGTATTTGCTTCCCAAGACTCCGTCTAAAGGACCAACAGCAAACTAAGTACAATCTGTGCTTTCAAAAGCAATGCGTAATTAAGGTTTCCCTACCATTTACTAAGGGAAAAAATACTATTGCTTCTGGATTTTATATTCATTAAAATCATTTTACTGTCAGATGGTATGAGCATCTCCAAGCAAGAGCTTCTTGATCTACATTTTCTTGTTACGTTTCATGGAAAGAATACACTCATCTAAAAAGGTAAGCATTTTCTTCCCTTTCTCCCCTCTATACTCTCTTCCCTCCACCAAATAAGGTTAATGTGATAATGACAACGTTTTCTTTGCTCTAGCTTGGATCCCACTATAGAGTATATAACTTGGATTTTAAAAATAATGTAGATTAATGTCAAAAGACAAAATTTGAATCAGAATAATTCATGCAGTAGGTCTACAACTTCCATACAAAGGAACAGAAATAAAGTGAGAAAGAAATAACATTGAGAAAGACTTCAAAAGCAGATGGCAAACTTCTAATTCTCCTTTTAAAAGTTTAAGTCAGTAGAGCCACTGTTTTCAAAGAAAGTGTTTAATATGAAGTCATATTAAGAATTAAGAATTTGTCCTAGAAGCAAACTTAGTAGCACAGTATTTAATGGGGAGGAGGAAAGGGGAAGGAAAGAACGACAAGAACAGCCATGAACAAGTCCTTTCCCCCTCAAGAGATGTGGCAGCCAATTTTCTACAACTTTTTTCCTTAAAACTTTATTTGAATTACCACAACTTTGAACCCTTGGCTCTGGCCAAGGACAGCTTAGGCTTCAGAGCCACAGTGCCCAAAATGAGGCAAAGGGAGCAAGCCTGCTAAGAGGCAGGGGCAAAGGAGATGCAGCAAAGATTGCTGACCTAAGAACAATGTGAAGCCTTCCTGATTTCATCAAGTGAGGACCAGCTACATAAAGCTGATAAATCCTGGCGTAGTACCAAGAGAGAAGGATGTCTGAAGAGCAAGTATGGGCCGGAAACACAAAGCAGTCTTACCCCTTGCTGGGACAATCTACCAGCTCCAGAAATAAAGCTATAGGAGCTACTATCAGTGAGGTGATAGTAACATGTACATGTTCCTCACGTGCAGTCTGGTGAGGAATTGCTATAACAATCCTGGACCTGTTTTTCATTCTTTAAAGCTGCATATCCTGCAAGTTCTGATACATATGAGAAAATACAGTCCTTAGCATACAGATATCTCTCTATACATCCACTATCTGCAATACAGCCATAAATTAATCACAAGAATAGGTGCATGGACCACCCATGCTGTAGGAAGAGCAACAAAAACACCTGCAGAAAATGTCCTTTTTTTTTTTTTTAAGACTTAAAATGGTCTGTTTGTACAGATGTGTGATGACCTCTATGAGCTGCCTAACAGTGTAAAAATGGGTAATTTAGTTGCTCCACAAACCACAGATTACTGTAGTATTTAAGAAGAGATGCCATCTGTAACATGATTGCAAGTCACCAGATAGTGCTTTTAAGGCTGGTGTAGAAGTTGTTTATTGAACTTAAAGGAAGTAACTGACAAATTATAGAAAAAATATATGTAAGATGCCACCTATTCTAGAGCACGTTAGAAAATATGTAACATCACTTAAAGATTCTTCCTAGAAGGCACTGACTTTGAATTTATAACCACTTTCTGAAGTATTATTATTTCCTATTTCCTTATTAATTATTTCAATAGTAAAACATGCTTGACCAGGTTCACTATGATGTCAAGTGAAAAAATTTGAAACAAGAAATTGGGAAGTGTTAAGTCAAACATGATCCTGAAGAAGGCTGGGATAAAGCAGAGGGAAATATAGGAAAAAATAACTGGATTTTTAAGTATTCTGTCTTCAGAGAAATTACTGTGTCTTAAATATAACTTTAACAACGTAGGAATAATAAACAAAACATATGAAGTGTGTATTATCACTTTCCCACCAAAGGAATCTTACAAGATTTAATTCAAGATCTGAAAAATCTATAGCATACCAGTCTTGAAACAACTGCCAAGCTTACCATCAAGCACACGAATATATAATTTTAAAGCAGCTATAATATCTGAAATACTAGGGATCCTCAAAAACCTCAACTACAATGTTCTTTTCTGAAGTAATATTCATTGCTTTCCTTAATGAATTTCTATTTTCTTACTTTCCTAAGAAGATCTGTAGGAAGAAAAATGGCCAAGGACAGAAGCGATTCACCCTTCAGCAAAGGGATGGGGAAAGGAAACAGGTGCATTTTGGCAGTCTATTTTAATCATGAAGACAAAGCAGGCAATTTCATTCTTCTTTCTTCCCTGCTCATCTGCACTCAGCAGCCAACAAGAACAGCAGATCTATTGATTACATGCATGGGTAAGTAAAATCAGGAGATAAAATGGAAGGTAGAGCAGCAGCTACCGCTTTGAGTTTGCATCTCCACTATCAAGGCTTCCCTGTAGCCTGGTCTACTACTAGAACAAGCATAATAGCTACTTTGCAAATGAAAGATATCTGGCAGGTTACATGGAAACCACTGCTGCCTGAAGCTAAGTCTTCTTCACTGGTCTGAACATTGCCTCTAACACATTGAGTGAGAGAGGAGGAAGCATTTCAGCACTGAATTGGCTCACTCCGAACTCACCATGGGGTAGAAGCCAACTTTGCTGAAAGACTTCCTGCCTAAAAGAAAGATTTCCCAGGCTTGTTCATGAGCATACAAATCTTGCTCTATATTAAATGTACATTGACTAACCAGAATAGTCAAATGTTGCTATAGCAATTTTCAATAAAATTTTAACTAGTTTTTGAAAGACACATGTTCTCTAGTAATAGGAAAAAGGCTATTTTTGTTAGTTTCTCTAAAGAAAGAAAAAAGCCATTCCCAAAATTATGCACATCAGTACAATGAGTTCATTATAATTATTTACTACAGCATTATCATGTCATTTTTGAATTTCATAAAGTTGGATGGAATGAAAACTGTTCTTGATATAACCTATAATAAGCAATATAAACACTTGAAAATGTTGAAACCTATATCCAGACTTGCATACAGAAACAGTAAACTACCAAAGCACGAGTCTTTACTTCTCAATTCTTTTTGACAGTTCCAAAATTCAGGCACACATGCAGAAGAACTTTCTGCCCCACGCCTGGTCAGTAAAGAAATTGAGGTTAACCTTTAATTTTAATGTCACCTGCAGCCAGTGACTGTTTTTTCTAATGCAAGTGACAGATAAACAGAAAAACACTCCCAAGATGATACACAAAGCACCACACACCATAAGTGCATTTTTATTTTTATACCAACTCAATTTCTCAAATGGATAACCAATGTTCCTACTAATTTACATTAAGAATTGAGTGAGGCATGAAAATTCTGATGCATAGACTCTATTTCTTTAATATACTGCACAGTGTTCTGTACTGTACTGCAACACCAGAAAAAACTAACTACACTTGAAAGGTACAGAAACTGTACATACAAAACCACAAGCACATACACTCTTATAAAATCACTTCAGATAGGGCTTTAAATTATCTAGATCAGCATGAAGGAAAACAACTAATTAAAGTCACTGATGGAAGTCGGTAAAAGCAAAAAAATGTTCCTATTCAGTTTCCTGACCTTTACTGTTGAACTCAAGTTTTTCTGTAGATCAATACCAGTACACTAAATCTACATTGCCAGCATTTCAACCTTCTAATTCCTTTACACAATTCAGTAGTATCACTCTAACATTTGCAAGGTAGTTCCAAACTAAACGGGGAATATGGCAAATTGAGGTAATATAATCTAGATATTTAAGGCAAAATTGGCTAGTCTTTAACAGCAAACACTGTATCACCACTAAATGAGACCATGTTGTTAATGTAAGAAGTTTGAATTAGACAGTGAATTGCTCCTCCAGAGGACTGAGAATATATTATGGGAGAAAGTAAAGAAAGGCTCCCACTTAAGCTATGTTTCACCAGTTCCATGGAAAGCAGACCAATACAGTTACCCATTGCCTTTAAAACCACATACTACAGAGTATTTTCAATTGTCTTCTAAAATTTCGTGTGGTAAATTGGGGGAAAAAGCACCTATGCTTGTAAAATGAAAGTCAGTTTATAGAAAGGGTATTTAAAATAATTTTAGAACAGCTAGAGGAACATCACAAACACCATCTTTGTAACTGCTAAAAGTGCAACTGACATTAATGAAAATGAGGAAAAATTAGTAGTTTTTTTTAAAGATAAAAAAATTAACTCACATATTTGGCAGATGTTCAAACCCAAACAAGACAGTTGTCCTTAAAATGATATTCTTCCCACCTTCAGCAGTCAGTAGTATTGGGATAAAGATAAAGGCCAGCAATTAGCACAAACAAGGGAGCTGGAGTAGCAGTCCTGGCACCACTCTTCTGAACTTGACTTTTGGATGGAGAATAAAGATAGATGCTTGATGAAAAAATGCCCCAAATATTAAATTCTTAGTTTGACTTAAATTAAGGCATTGCATTTCTTATGGAAATATCCATGTAACAAAAAAAGTCTGGTGACTGAAACTAATTTTTCTTCCCCAAAGTTGAATAAGTATTTCACACAATCATGTAGCAGAAGAGATAGAAATAACATGTAAAATAATGCCAAGTGGTTCAATTTATTTTTAATAAGATAGTAATGGTAGAGAGAGTACTATGTAGATTCAAAAGACAATTGCTGAAGTTTTACTATCTGGAAAACAATTCCAGGGTCTACCAACCCTACTGGATGGGGCTTTGGGCAACCTGGTCTAGTGGGAGGTGTCTCTGCCCATGGCAGAGGGGTTGGAATTAGAGTCCATTCCAACCCAGCCCAGTCTGTGATTCTATCATTATGAAGACAACTTCAGTATTCAACCTGAAGTTTTATTTTATATCAACTTTCAATTCTTGGCTATTTCTTAGCATTATTTTCAATTCTTCCTTTTCTTACTGAAATTAAAAACATGTACTTTACAAATTTCAGTAACTTGATAGTTATGTGTACTTTCAAGAAAGTAGTTAATTCTTATTAATAGAGAAAAAATCATACAGCATTTAATAGCACACTACAGATGGTTTTAAAGACACTAAGAATGTTCAAAGCTTTGTTTCTAAAAAATTTAACAAATGAAATTCCGTTAAATTCCATTCAGAGCACTGAACAGGCTGCCCAGGGAGGTTGTGGAGTCTCCTTTTCTGGAGATATTCAAGGCCCGTCTGGACGCCTACCTGGGCAGCCTGCTCTAAGGAACCTGCTTTGGCAAGGGGGTTGGACCTGATGATCTTTCAAGGTCCCTTCCAACCCCTTCAATTCTGTGATTCTGCGATCGACTGATCAAGGTCTTTATCTGAGATACTTAAGTCAATCCACATAACAATGGGATACTCTGATATTTTAAAATAATTTTCCTATTAAAATATGGAAAGTTAACAGTATTGAATTGGAAACAGTATCTTTCCTTTTTGAGAAGTTGGTACCTTACCCTATTTCTACAATGTTTGAACATCTGAGAACACAACTATCAAGGCACCTTTCAAAAATAAAAAGTCCTAGGAGGCACCTATGTCATAGAAGTACCCAAATAGCTTGGTAATCTGTTGGCAACACAAATTAAACTGTGTTTAGAAATAAACCATGAAAACTTTGCTCACTTTGAAGGAATCAAGCTAGGGAGTTCTTTTTAAGAATTTAAATTAAATTCACTTGTCTACACATGAGTATATTATGCAGTTCCCACTAAATAATGTCAGTTTCTTACTTAGATTATCATCCTAGTGTAATATACGAGCATATAGATATATTTTTTATTCTAGAGTATACTTTGAGTTATTAAGCCTGGCATTAAATTTTGTAACAAGATGTAATATATCTAATTCAAGAGTGCTTAGAGTATTCCTGTATTACTTATTAATATGTTAAGTGAATGTTTGGACAATTGAATTCAACTAGGTTTTTTAACTAAAACATGTGACAAAATACAATTTTCAGATTACATAGTCCATTTGTCATAACTACTGCTCATTCTAATTTCTATAGGTGTTAACAAATTAAGCGAAAAAAGCAGCACTGACTAAATACAGAGCAGTAGAGAACTTGGAACTTAAAAGCAACTATCGGCATATGGCCATTAGCAAAGTATCCCTGCTGTTCTACTTCCCCAGTCCTTTCTTTTTTGCTTTTTATACCACTTCCTGCCTTTACACCTTAAAAGCTAAAGCCTACAAATAAAGAACTGTGCATATGCATACTTCCTTGCTACAGTGAGACCACAGTCTGGCACCGAAGTAAATGAATAATAACCGAAATATTGCCTCAGATATCACAGAAATCAGTCGCAGCTGGATCCAATCAGTGACTGGTATGCTTAGGAAGATCAATATATTGAATATATTAATCTCATAAATTTTTACTGAAACCACTAAAACATCCCCAGCTGACATCTTAAATAATGTTTAAGTAGCAAAAAAATACAAATATTACTCTACGTAAGTTTTGAAAACAGAGGTGGTGCCAACGTATTTCATCCCAGTGCAGCTCAATGGTTTTCACACTGTTGTAATACTAGTTTAAAAGAAGTTACACTGCAGAACAGTCTCCATCTCCACGCTGATGCTGAGTTTCAATGAGTAGAATTAGAGTTTGGAGAATGAGAAAAGCATGTTTCCATTTAAATATTTGGACTAGCTTAAACCAAGAGACAGATTTACAGAGAATATGAAAAAAAAATCTAAGTGGAAATGAAGATACGAATAAATTACTGAAATAATTTACAAAAGGGAATACAGGATTATAGTAAGATTTGCATAACATGACATAAAATACAGATTATTTTTCTTGAAAACTAAGAGAAAAAGTAAGATGACTACACCAACTAGTGTTGAGGCTTAGCCCCAGGCAGCATAGCACCACACAGCCACTCGCTCACTCTCCCCAGGTGGGACAGGGGAGACTCGAAAAGGTAGAAGTGCAAGAATTCATGGGTTGAGATAAGGCCAGCTTACAAGGTAAAGCAAAAGCTGTGTGTGCAAGCAAAGTGAAATAAGAAATTCATTCGCTAATTCCCATCAGCAGACGGATAGATGTTCAGGCACTTCCAGGAAAGTGGGGCTCATCACATGTAATGGTTTCTTGGGAAGACAAACGCCGTCACTCTGAACATTCACCCCCTTCCTCCTTTCCCTTAATCAAAATGGTGTGGGACATCCCTTTGGTCAGACTGGGTCAGCTGTCCTGGCCGTGTCCTTTCCCAGCTTCTTGGGCACCCCCCCTCCTCACTGGCAGGGCAGTGTGAGAAGCAGAAAAGCTCACTTGGAAGAAACTACATAAAGCAACAGAATGACAAAGGAGGACTATCTGACAGTTCTTAAATATTATTTACAGAAATAGTCTTTAAATATGAAATGATGAGCTTTCCTCAGTTGTGTAGATGCATGCATAGATATAGGATGGAGGCAGGCAAGAGTTCATTAACAATTCAAAATCCTAGAAGAAGGTTCCAAACAACTAGAGTTATTCCAGTGTCGAAACAAGTAGCTATCAGGAAGAAAATGAAGAAAATTTTGACTTAGGCTTCTAAATTGAAGTGTTTAGGAAAGCTGCATTTAATACAAAAAGTCATAGTTGTGCATATTTTTGAGAGGAGTCTTTATGTTTCACATGGTCTGCTGATCCTAAAATTACATTCCTGCTTGGAAGACCGAGAACATGAAAAAAAACAAACAACAACATACTTTACCACTTGTTCTCCTAAGTCTCATTTCACCATCCTTTCAACACATATCAAACTAAAGCCACTTAGCAAGGCATGGGGAGGAACACAGAGTGGAAACAAAGAAGATACTACATTCATTCTGCTTTGCTCTGCTCTTCCTCCCCAACACTTTCCCTCCAAAAGAAATTACATAACTGAGAATAAATGTAGCAAATGGTATAAATTACCTTAATATTTCACTATTTTAGTAAATACATTTGGTTCTTTTGCCATTGAGATTTGATGGTGTTTCAAAGTTCTATGCTGGATCTAAAACTGTATTTATTCCACAAAGTCTTTCCATTTTTCCAATAAACTTTACACAATGTTAGTTTTGAATAGCCATGCTTTACTTTATTGAAATCAGTCAATAATAGTGCAGTTCAATAGTTAAAACCTAAAAAAAAAAATAAAAAAATAACAGCGTTAAGCTGCACTAAAAGTACTTTACGAAGAAAAAATTGTTTAAAAATAGAATGTATGACGTATGGAATTTGGTTACTGACGAGAGTCCAGGAATGTCCCATTTCTGCATTTCTTCTCAGGTATACATATGCACAAAAGGGCATTTTAAGACAGCAGAAGTGAGTAAGATACTCACTTGTATAGGTCTATTAAATCTGTGAATGCAGGAGCTGCTGCATTTCACAGTCTATTATTTATATGACAGAATGAAGATCTGAAAACATGAAATATAGCCTTAAATTATTCACTTATTCTTTTCACAAAAGGAGAAACCGTCAATCTAACACTAAAAGACTTCAAGCATATTTCTAAAGGTTTCACGAAAATTGCCTTATTTATCAAAACTTTATTCCTTCCGTTTGTTCATTAAATACTGTAGCTTTGCGTTAAGGTCAAGCAGTGTCAACCAATTACTGTTGCTGGAAAAGTCCTACTTTCTTAATACTCAAAGAAACCACAGTATATAGTGAATTATTTTAATAGGCAAACTGAACACTGTTTACCCAAAAGTAACATTTCAACCATAAAAATGATTTTAAGGGTTTCTGTCAACAATCAATTATAGTACTATTTATACCACAGGAGCATTAAACATGATTCTTCGTCTACTTAAATGACAGCTGTAAAAAATACCCTATTTTAGCATATTCAGCAATATATTCTCTCTTAGCTCATACTAAAGAAAAAGTAACAAAATTAAGTGACCTATAAAGCAAACTGAAAGGTAAAATAGAAACATCAAATTTCAGAGAGAGAGCATCAATTGGTATAAACATTGTGGCTTCTGTCCCTGCTATCTGTAGGGTGAGCAAGAGGACTCAGCTCATAGACAGACCTTGTCAAAAAAGAAACAAAAACAAAAACACCCTGCTTTCACTGCTCGTAATGCTATAGCTTTCATTTTTAGGGTAAAATTCTCCATCTTGCAATACACAAGGAAAACAGGCAGGTGAACCAACTGATGAATGATGGATTTTAAGTGGTTACACAAAAATGTATTGAACATCAAGGAAAGGCCACCCATGGGCCATCATACCAAATACCAAAGTCACACTCATTCAGGGTAAAAGCTTTTCCATAAAGTATTTGGATATAAGCATTGATGACAGACTACCCGCTTGTCCTAATACAATCTTTTCCCCAAGCCATGTTAATGTCCTAAGATTCAGTATGCTGAAATGTTTCTATGTAATCACCTGTATTTACATTTCACATAAGCAAAAAGGAAAATCTTGGATCTCATTTCCCTCTGGAATTGACTTGTTTAATCCCATTCCACCTGGCACATAAGATGTTATAAAAGAACACTTCATTTTCTATTGACAACCTTTGAAATCTTATTGTTATGAACCTAATTGTGCCTTTCTGAAATTGAAGAACATTTCTACAACACATCCTCTCATCTGGAAAAATATATATAGTATATATCTGTCCTGTACCATTTAGACCCACAATGATATAAAATAAACATACTTTGGTACAAACAAGGAGAAAAGAATAATATACAAAAAAAAAATCTTGAAAAAAGTCAAGCTGAAAATTGTAAAGAAAGAGGGACATAGGTAGGATCTCTTGACTCATTATGTCCAAGATGTCAGAATAGAGAAAAGAAAATCAAAACAAGTAGGGAAAAAATGGAAGGGGGGGAAGGGGGGGGATGGTGAGGTCAAGGCACCTTCTCGTGTGCTCCTACCTGGCAAATTCTGGTGTACCAGTGAAACCCCCAAAGATTTTAGAACCAATTATTTACCAACTAAATTTCAGTCTACAATGATCTAGAAGATGTAACACAATAAATAAAAAAGTACAGATCTCTTCAAGTTTATCTGAATGACTTCACTGGAAAGGGTCTTAGCAGTCATAATGCCTGAGAGGTGACAGCAGATATGATGCAAGCTTGAGATGAGAGAGATTTCAAAACGTGCCCCACAATGTCAATACCAATATAATAAAATACAGTCTAGGCATAATTGGCATCAGCTGGACACAAAAATGGTTCAAATCCGGGAGCAAAATGTTCTTTAAAAGAAGAAATTAAACATCTCTGTCACACTGTGTTAATATTTCACATGGATCACACAGAGATCTGTTTCTATCTGATATTTTCATAACAATCCTATTGACTGGAATGCAACGTCCACGGTGAAATGTGCAGCTAATGCAATGCTGGGAAAACCAGCAGCACCTCAGAGGACAGGATCTAAGTTTCTGAATGCTTTTGAATAATGGCAGATATCAACAAGATGATTCAATAAAGACAAATCCAAAGTGCTGACGTTTTGAAAGGACATGAATATAACAGACAAGAACACAAACACAGACTGGCAATAAAACACTACGCTGGGAGTCAATGGATAGAGATGATCACAAACCAATAGACTAAATTTAGTGGTATCTTTCAAAGAGACATCTCACTCTGAAATATGTTGACAGGCATGGGGGGGGGGCGGAAGTGAGTGTGCAGATGTGCACATGCATGGGAAGAGGTAATTACTACTCCTTTCCACCTCTTACTATTTTGTATTCAGTTCGGGCATCAGGACTGTTAGAAAGATGTAGGTAAATTATGAAAAGTCAATGGGAGTATGACTTCTAGGAGCTCTGGTGGTACTTCACTCAAAGAAGCTTTCCAAGACTAGGTTAGACAAATTTACTCAATCCTGCTGCAGAAAGAAGACTGAACTAGCTGACAATCTGATCTTCTAGGCAATAATATATTTCTCCAATAACATTCTACCTGCCACAGCCAACCATTGTCAAAGACTGAAAAAAAAAAGGAAGGCTGCCTCTGTCTGTCTTCAACAGCTTAGTTCCTCTCTCACATACATCCGATCTTTAGACTCCCAGACTCAAAACTATCACATCAACTTCCTTTTCCACTGGACTGGTGGAGAGGAGCAATTCTGCATAGTTGTTTTGTACATTTACTCAACTTGAGCCAATACTAAATTGAGCAAAACCGTAGATAATTTTTCCTATTTTATTATTCTTTGGCTAAAATTACCTAGAACCTCAGGTAAGAAAAACGTATCATGGATCATTGTTATTTTCATGTTACTTATTGTGTCCCTAAAAGGAGCATAAACAGCTTTCTATATGAAAACCTAATGCACAGACGGTATAATTAAAAAAACAGTATCCTGAATTTCACAACACGAACACAACGTGGTTTTAGAAGGCTTCCTTTCCCTATGCCAGTCTTCCTTCAGCCATTTTATGAAGAGGTGTTGACAATTCCTTACCTTATGTATTGTAAAAACTTCTGAGAAGTATTTGCAAAATGAGAGTAGCATGCTATTCAACAGTTCTGAGAAGTAGAAAATAAAGTAGAAAATTTCTGCTTTATGACAAATGTCATTTCAGCATAGTCAATTACAAGAAAAGGATCTTCTGTACTGATGAAACCATCCTTGTGAGGATAAAGAGAATAAGCGCTGCTTTTCTAGATTCATCAGCTCTACTGGATAACCCTAGCCAGCAGTGGGAGATATGGAGGTGGGTTGTAAGATAAAGAACAGGCTAGAGGCAAGAAAAGCTGTTATAATTATAGCTGGGAACACAGAATTTGTTAAAGGAAGTCTACTGTATAATTACATTTGAAAATTTAGCAAGATGCCCAGAGGCTGGCTTGCAGCTGTCAGGAACTGGTAACACTAGAGTTCTGCTCAAGAGGCAACCACTATTGGCGGCTGAGCACACCTCCCTGTAGTTGAGCTGGCTTTGATAAAGCAAGCAATAACTTCAGCTAAATTTAGTAAGATTACACAACACATGAGATTATATCTATTCTCAGTAAAAGTATTCAGAGACTGGGCATTATTTTAAAGGAGCCTAATGTGTATCTGCTGTTTCTGTACTGCGTTAAATATTTTTTTCAGTGAGTGGTAATGGTATTATATTTTATGAATTACGTATTTTATTTAATAACAGTTAAAATCAAGTGTATTTTAAGGATATTAATTCACAATCAAATTAACCTCATCTACAGGTTAATAACACCTTGCTACAAAATCACAGTTCTCTTCTTGGTTTGCCTGACCCAATCAAATGACAAATGAATGGGTGGACTGCAGACAGAATGCAAGATAAGAAAAAATTCTGCATATCTGTTTTTCTTCTTTGGATTTAGAGCTGAAGGTAATATGCTACTAAGAAACAATGGTAAACTACAAACACTTACCCAAAGTATTAATCTGCAGACAAAGTTGTGTAGTTTCTGCAGTTCTGATAAAGTATGAGATATGATTAAGACACTTTGGAAAAAAAATGGACTAAATAAATATATAAATTGTCCATGTTATGTGAATTAATGTTTCTATTTCAAAAAAGTATAGTGTGGTAATTCAAATATTAGCAAACTAAGTGCTGAGCATATTTCAGCAAGACTTTTTAAGATTCAATCCTGTACTGATGTTGAAAATTAACACCAACCGTAAATATAACTGGTATTAAAACACATCTGGATAAAGAATTGATCAAGAATTGTAACACTTTCATAAATTTGATCATATGTGGAATGCCAGCAGAATTTAGTGTTGTATCTTCATATTATCACTACAAGAAAATAAAAAGCTCTAGGAGAGAGAGTAGAGATTGCAAGTCTAAAACAACAAAAGAACTTTGACAGCCCATTTCTTGTATTTCAAACTTATGTTTTTAGGAGTAATTTAAGTAGATATACCTACTTGGTATTATGAACTGCAGAGAGTGAAAACTGAGGGTTATTTAACCTTTAAGTAAACCAGCAACTGCTTCCATTTTGAAAATGTGAAGATCGAAGTTCTTAAATCCCCAAGTAACGTCTAAGTGCTGAACTCTGTAAATATATGCGGTACGTTAACCATTCCCTATTTGCTCCATCAGCCTAAAAATATTCTTACAGTTGATTCCTTATTAGTATAAACTAGTTTAAATACTATAGTTCTCTGCTGTATAGAAAGGTAGAAAAGTATCATAATGCTTTGCTTACTTAAAAAATGTTCTAAAACTTCAGACAGAATAAAAGTTTTTTTCTGTGCATCATTTCCAAACCTGGCCCTCACTCAATGTAACAGGATTGTTTTTTTCTACTTATAACAATTAATTTGAGGAAGGAGGAGGAAAAAAAACCTCTAAGAAGTCAGCTATTTCAGATAAATTTCCATCCTCTTTACAATTCATTACATGAAGATGGAAGTAACAATGGATGATCATTTCAACAGGAGGGGCATTTATTTAACACGTGAAGTTCCAGTTTTGTTTCAAACTTCTACAGATAATTAATCTTTTTAATTTAATTTATTCTTTTGCTTTTATTTTTAATGGAAAATACAGTCACTTGAAAAACTCAAGTCTTTGAGAGACATACAAATGAAATTATCTTTTTAAAAGAGAGAAATTGAAATTAAATTTGAAAGAAACTTCAGGAGCACAATACTGATTTCAGACAGTGACTTTCGTTTTGTTCACATATGAATTTTTCAGGACTAAGTTGAAATACTCTGAGCCTTGGCCAATTATAGTTGCACAGAGATTGCAAATGTAAAAGAAAAATACCAGGCTTTATATTGATTTCCTCTTCTTCCAGCATAATAGTTTCCTATGTTGACTTGTATGTTCATCTATATCATATTACACAATGCAGCCTTAAGGACTGCAATGATCCCTTCAGGAATGTATAGAGAACTACTCAGTCTTTCACCTAAAATATTACTGTAGAAGATCAAGAGCATTTCCATGAAATAGTTAATTTAATGTATCAACAATTCCACAGTAATGTGGAAAAAGAAAGCAAGAAACATTAAATTGCTGATTATTGCATGTTCTGCCACTGCTCTGGACAAAGAAAAGCCTTTAAATTTAATATTGATTTTTAAAGAAAATGTCTTAAATGGAATTTTTCTGTAGATTCTAATATTTAAGTACACAAATCTATAAATCTAAGAAAGAACAAAACAGAAGAAATAAAAGTCAGAATGACATTCCTTGCTGATACATAGCGCAAAAAATGAACACTGTTCATGTTTGTACACAAAAACAGTCTTCCCAAGATATGAACCTCTTAAGCAAAAAGCTTTATATGGAAATAAAATCTTCCGATGCAACTGACAAGTGTTAGTTTCCCAACTGCCAAAAAAAAAAAAAAAATCTGAAAGAAATCTGACTGTGGGTCCAAGTAGCTCTACTTCCTTTTTAAAATACTTCTGCAATTTGATGTTCCTATCATCAAAAGTGCTGTGTACGTCCAATATGGTCTTAGCACACAAAGAAAAACAATACCACACCTCTGAATGACGAGTGCTGAAGACCAGTCCCACTAAAGCTCAAAAACTGTGAAAAGACAGTTTGCTGATCTTTCTACTGCGTCTCTGCCAAAATTTGTTTTGAACTTGCACACGTGTACATATATGAGACTGTTATAATCTAAAAGATGGGACTATTTAAAAAAAATATTTGCCATTTAATTTTTCAGGTGTGGAGTTATGACTTCTGTTACTCTTATCACCCTAAGTTACATATAACATTGTAATTCATGTTTTCAGCCCCAGTTACTAGCATTTCTCTATGTATTTATCCACTGAAACTAGCCATTTTCAAAAAGCTACACAACTAGGTATTTTAAATCAACATTTATTACAGTTTTAAGTTATTTGACCATTTTGAGAGATTCAAATTAACCATCCATATGAAGACATTCTTTAACATAATGGCACTTACATTGGGAAGAACATAGTCTTCTGTCTCTAAAATTACTTTTAAATATTTTCAATAATCTATTCTTTTCCTCAAAAAAATAGGGGATGTCAAAGAGCATATAACAATTCATAAATTAAGGAAAGAAAAACAAGAATGCACATTATAAAAAAAAGTAGTAATAGGCAGAGACAACTTCACTAGTCTGTGACATATGACATCTGGTAGACTATTATCATAATAAATGGGAAAAGTAGGTGAGAGTCTGTCAACAGCAAGGTATGAAGAAATGCATCTTCATCAGGATGACAAACATATCTGCCTTAACAAACAGGTCAAACTGAAATTCAAGTATCTGAGTTAAATATCTTCATTGTATTTCACCCCTTTTTCTTCCTGATATTAACAACTTCACTGAAGCAAACACCTTCATTTATCACAGATATGTATTCATGCAATTTAATTTCTTTTTTAGTGAGGATAAATTAAACTTGTTAATAATCACTGGGTGAAAACTGACTAGGAACAGCCTATTACTTTTTCACATTTTTACAAATCACTTTAGCTATGCAAAAGTAACTTAGATTATCAAACAACAGTCTAAAAATGCTGTGCATTGATTTGAAACTCCTATTGGTATATTCGTGCTGGTATTACACAGGGGTTGAAATAGCTTCAGCTCTGCAGTTGAATGCTATTGCATCTAAACCATCCATTTCCTGGGGGTCATACAATGTATGCATGAACTACAGAAAAAAAAAAACAAAAACCCTCATATAAGAGAAAGGAGGGGTAAAGAGTGAATTTCTTAAGGTAGGTCATGTTTACACAACTCAAGTTTCATATGGTTCATTTTGTTCCATGCTTTCTTTTTTGATTTTATGTCATCAGATGAGACCAAATCAAGGGAACCATCATAAAATTCTTGTTCTATGAAGACCGAAAATTCTGATTGGGTGCGTTAAAAAGGTTAGAATATTTATTTGTGAATAAAAGCTAGAGCTAATTTATATTTATTCCTTCAATAAACAGATCTGCAAAACAGCATTTACCAGATTATAACAGTTTTCTGCACATACAAAAGCAACAAAAGTTTGAGAGTCACTGAATGAATAACAGAGTCACAATGCAATGATGGCTTTTGTAGGAGTCAGATGGTAGAATTCAGGAAAGTAAACCAAAGAGGCATTTTTTGTGTTACTTTTTAAATTTTCTTTTGACATAAAAAGTTACTTGGAAATGCCAATTCTCCAGAGGTTATGAAAAATATTTTTTTTAAACAAAGATTTTATCTTAAAGGTGAAAACTCAAGTATCATTGTATTCTTAGATACCTGTTTGCTTGATGCCTTGTTAGTTTTTGGGTCCTTCCAGTATAGTGCTGGTTAAGAGTGAGTCTGTATGATGGTATTTACTTTTAAACTGGTTTCAAGAAATGAGTGAGTTATTTGGTCGCATATTTACAGACTTTGGTAAAAAACTGATAGCGTTAAGATAACAGAGAAAATGGTCTGGCAATAGCCTCTCCCTCGTACTCTGACTTCATAACTACTACCTCTTGTCAACACATAAATGAGGCTACTTAAAGTGTAAGGAAAGAAACCATAGAAATATTGCAATTTCAACATACTCAGAAATGCATGATGCAGCTTAATGATGGTCTAAGCTGATCTAACAGGAGACTGGCCCAAACACAGATAACCCATTTTGCCCATCATTGCATTCCCCCAGAAGATAAACTTCTGCTGGGAATCAACTTCTGTGCAATTCTCTCTCTTTTCCCATTCACTAAAAAAAGAGCATGAAGGAAGGTAGGTAAAATGTTCAAAAAAAGCTATGTACGGAAAGTGGGGATTTCCCCTCATATGGGTTCAACGGCTAACATTTTGTCTGTTTGAAATTCTGTTCTCATATCAAGGTTGTTGTTTTTAAATCAACTATCAGAAGCATCCGGCACATAAGATAACTTCTGGGTTGCTGCTTTTTCTTTAATAAAAATCCGAATGAAGGCATAAAGACTTGCATAACAATTTAATAAATGAGGATGGGGAGTTCTAGTCAGGTGTGGGGATGAAGCCATTGAGTTGGGACCCAGATTCCACACTCAATTGAAAGTTTTGACTCCATTCTTTAAAAAGCTGAAGAAGTCACATTCTGCTGAAAGTGCTGAGAACGGCACTTACACTTCAGAATTCCTACTTTCTTACTGTACTGTAGCACAACTGCAATAGGAAAAGGGGATCTGTAAATGGACTTAAGATTGAGTGCTCTACCTATTTACTGGACTGAACTTGTACAAGATGGAGAGCAGAGAGACCAGACAGACACTGAGGCATGCAATTACTCAGAGAATGTTTTTTGTTTGTTTTGTTTTTATAAACACAATTACATTTTAGTAGCCTAAAAGCTGTACAGCAATCATTTTTGGATTTAGTCTTTAACCTGCACAAATTGCTTGAATGATAAAACATACTGTAAGTTACTTCACAGCCTGCTCCATGCAACAAGCATTTGACTAGGGGACAGTTTTGACAGGTTGAGATGCAGGGCAATACAAACATTATGTAATATTCAATATTTTCTTCCTGTGCTACATCTAAAATATTTAGATGATTTCATTGAAAGACTGTTCCTTGGAATGAAATACTGAGATTTTAAATCCATTTTGCTCCACTATTAACAGTGCTTGTAGCCAGCTCTTGGACTTTTTGAAGGTATGGATCATCAGGATTTCAAAGCACAACAATAATACAAGTAAGTACATATTTAACAACTTTTCTTGCATCAAACCAAGATACTGTATAGCGTATTTTCTTAACATTTGTACAATATTTAAAGAAGTGTTCTCAAGGAGGAGTTTTAATCCCATGCATTTTTATTATTTTCCTCCCCTCTCCACAGTCCAGTGAGAGTGTTCCTTATTATAAGACCAAATCAGAAAACTGGCTTGTTGTAACCGTTAAAAACGAAACAAAACAAAACAAAAACAGACCGAAAGACAGAGCTAGGCAAACCTGAATGGACCTCAGAGGTATTATGTCAGGAAAGTAAAAGTTTTCAAATCTTTAATGCAAAATAGTTAAGTCCACTTTTTTCCTTGCTGTAAACATCCTCTTGCCTAACTCGTTCAAGTTAAATATTTAAGTCTGTTCCACAGACAGTTCTGGCCTCCAAAAAAAACCTTCAGTTAACTGTCTCAACTTTTTAGAAGAATGACACATCTTGTAAATGGAAATATATTAAGTGATGGAAGTGAGCACAGTGGATGTTTCTTAAATGTCACCTCCAAGGACATTGTCTTCTCTTCTTGCATTCTATTCCTATTATTTTATGAATCCCTTGAAAGTACCTTTTCTCAAATAAGATACAAATATTCACATTAACTTTCACTGGAATCTGTAGCTTTTCTACAGACAAGGGAAGACAGATGTGTCAAAAAAAAATCTGTTAAAGCTCACCTTTTTCTTTCAGTAAAATTCTAGCAATTTTCCCTTGCTTTTGCCTTAACATCGTGAAGATACAAAATGCTCTGGCTACACCTAGCTTCTACTGTAGATTTTCACCTTGCTCTCCACAATAAAAAACAAAAAACAAACAAACAAAAAAAAAATTGTAGCAAGACTGGAACCATTTTTTATTTTATTTTTTCTGTTCACTCCCATGTGGAAATTAGGCAGCAGCTCTAACTGGAAAATTTAACTATGTCTTTAACTCTTTCTTCTAATTCTGATCACCATGTAAATTTGGTATGTGTTTTCTGCTCTTCTGTGCAGCAACAGAAGAGGTAAAAAAGAGAATAAACATAATATAATTACCCTTGTAGATGGTAAGTAGTGGTAAGTACTGATAGCCAAACGACCACAATTTCAATTCATAGTAACTCTTTTGGGTTTAATTTTTTTTTTTTTTATGCCTATAGTTGAAGCAAGAAGAGTAGCTGCTAAATATTACCATCAGGATACATGGCTGCATCAAGCTTCATATCTTAGTTACCTTACGAGTTAAAAATAAAAGTTCCAGGTTTAACTTACTACTTCGCCTGATTCAGAGCACCATTTTCCATCCTCAATCAGTCCAAAAACACAAGATAGATCTGCATATAACACAACCCAAAACAACACAGTAATCCTAGAGGAGTAGGGTCTTTCTTCCTCTCTCAAACCCTTTCCATAGATGCTTTCTGGAAAGAGACAGGTCTTTGAACATTTTAGTAAAATCACCTGTTAGCAAATATGTTTTCCCCACCAGCTCTAATAAGAGCTGCAAGTACACTGGAATAGCTTCGCATAAACTGATAATGTTATGCTCACTACTTCACCGTGTTTCTAAGCAGTAGAAGGCATGCAATGTATTGAGCCACATCAATGGTCATTAGTCAAGTTTCTTCAATAGATTTATCAGGATCACAAATAAGTAACAGAATAAAAGTAATGAGGAAAAGAAAACAGACATCGTATGTTTTCAACAGTTAGCTAACAGCTTCAATGATTCAATTTTAACACTTGGGGTGGCAGTAATAAAGTCCTACTACAAGTCTGAGAAACACTTTAGGAGACAATTAATACACTCAAAGCTTCAGACTGATTTGTCCAGCAACAGTACCTTAGTCTTTTCAAGCACATCTACTCAAGTTAGAGCAGATTTCACAAACAATGGTTTCAGAGAAAAACTGCATTGATTCGTTAACCTAATCTGACCAACTTCAATAAAAGAACCCATATTCAAAATAGCAGTTATACTAAGTTCAAGAGGAAGATTTTAAAATAATAGTAAGACAAACTAACTAACTAAATACAGCTGATTTTGGAGAATTTAAAAAAATAACAAAAAGCACAATCATTACCTGTTAGAGATACAAGAGAACCTAAAATAAGAGACAGAAGCTAAATGAACAGTACCTGGCGTATTTCAATTTATTCCACCAGTTCTTTCTCTTTTTACATTGCAAATACAAAAACAGGTATCTTAAATTTCATTCACAGAAATTACCTAGAATTATGAAACTATTATTTTATAAATAAAAATATTAAATCATTAAAGCTAGAAGCATCAATTTAAGTTCTTCTATTTTCAGAAGGAAAAGAGAAAAACTGACCATATTTGTTAATTCCTTGATGTAAAGTTTCAATTCATAATGTAAATTTGAAGAACTTGGAAATTCAATCACAGCAATCTACATGACCAGCTAATAGCCAAAAACAAAGCAAAACAATATATGTAGTGCAGATTTTACTCTGTGGCATAAAGTTGTTGACAATACATTCCTCAATAAAGAAAAATTGAATTATAGCCTTAGGGTGGTTTAATTTGGTACAAATTTTGAATAATGTTATATACATTTCCAAAGCAGATGCTAAGAGACTCTACAAGGACACTCAGCTCAATCAGAAGCCAGATTAAAGTTCCATCTGGAATGAAACAGTTCCACAGCTCTATTACAATTAGCAGAGTCACCAATGTCAGACTCAAAAGTTGGGTGATGTGAAACTCTTTCTCTTCAAAATACAGCTATTAGCCCAGAAACCAAACAAGTTGTTCACACATCTTTAAAATGGAACTTTCTAAGTATTCAAACTTGCGCTAGTATAACCAGGATGAAAACTCTGATGCAGGCTATTCTGATCATGCGAATTCAGAAGACTATCAAAATACAATTATTTATATCACTTCTCCCATTGTATGCATGTAGCATTAAAAAAAATCACATGTTCAAAAAGCTTTGGTACTCAAAATATTATAGACCACAACTAGGTTTCTCCAGATGTAAGTTACATTAATCAGCCTGATTTCTATTATGAAACACTAAGCTGCTAGACCTGAAAGTATCTACAATGATAATATTCAGCCAAGACTGAAGTGGAGACAGATAACCACAGGCAGCGTCCAGATAGCAGCCTACGCTGTTCTAGTGTAGACAGGAAAGTCTGGTGGAAATCTGAAGAGAGAAGCAAAATGTCAAAATTATGATTATTGCAACCCAATCTGTGCCTTTGACAAAACATTGCCTTTTTAAGGCAGTGGTCAACAAGACTGTCTAATGCTGCTGGTTACATCAGATAGTGCCAGTGGCACCCGCAGATTCCAGGGCCAGCAAAGAAAGTACTGCTGACAACACCATGGTGACCTGACTGCTCTATTTCAGTTCCACTCATGAACATAGTGAAACAACCAGCTTCACTATTAGTTAACTCAGGTTCTATGAAAGATGAAAAACAAAACAGCACCAAAAAAAAAACGAAATTTAGAAATCAATGCATTATACCTATAATTGAAGCATAGATTTCAAAGTCTGGTCTGGGTCCACACCACAAGCCTAGGCAGTTGTTCCAACAGTGCCCAGAGAATTACCAAATTCTTTCCCAGAGAAATATCCATGGTGCTAACTGATGATTTGTGACAGAGTGAAGTTCTGAACATAGTGAGACAGCCATGCAAAGCTTTAGGGATTTAATCCATGATCTGTGGCTCTTGTTGCAGAGTCATGAACTTGCATAGCTCTAGACACATACAGTGCAGTAACTGAAATCTTTCATTCCTCATTAAAATATTCAGTAATCTAACAATGAATGACCATAATCAGCAGTAGTTTTACTCCTCAGTCTCACATTACCTGTTCCTAAGAAAATCCTGAAATTACTTCTCAAAGGCCTACTACAAGCTTATTTAGATTTAGACCAACACTTGGCAGCATCTCTGAATGACCTCTTTATCAATGAAGAGGAAAAATAACAACTTTCACTATTCTGTCTATCTCAAAAACTTTTGACCAATGACAAACTCTCACCAACCTTAAAAGATGTGACAACTCCTGGTTACTGAATTAGAGTATTTTAAGATATTCTGGTAGAAAACACCAGATTGACTACTAGTCCCTTGCCTTGTGAAATTCCTGAAGGATCACTTCTTTCACTGCTCCTTTTCAAGATCTGTACGTAGCTGTTCTGTGACTTAGCAAGTGACACAGACAGGAGTAACAGTATACCAATTCACTGTTCCAATTGCTGCCTGTGATCATGTCGTCATCTTAAAGCACTTGGAGAAAACCATCTCACAGACCAACATCTGGCCAATGTTCAATCCAGTGAAGAGACTGAATAGGGGCTGGTCAAGAGAAAACAACAGAAAATTCAATTTAACTTTTTTTTTTTTTTTTAATCAATAATTGGCCAATCTACTCCATAGCCTAGCAACACTCTTACATCCTTTGTCGATGCTAACATCGTATTTGGCAGCATCCTCTGAAAAAACACACTATCACTTCTTCCGTTAGCTGGAGAACTCTATTCCATTCTAGCAATAACTAAAAGTTATTCAATTATTTATGTCTTCATCATCACTCAGCTGCAGCATATTTTAAGATCAACTCATACAATTCTGGTTTTAAGCTCTCTTCTGTGCACTCGCTTGACTTCAATTTAAATGACTACCCAGAATTCCATGGGAAAGAAAATTCCCTATGATTATAAAGGCAAAAAACTCTTCCACATGAAACACAAGACTTTCTTGGAGGTTGGTCCAAGAGCATGAAACAAAAACATTCCCATCAACCGACAACCATAATCATCACCAAGCCCAAAGTGCATTTATCACTCTTGCTAACCTACATATCAAAATGCGTATAAAACAATACAAAAGACTATTTTGTTGAAAACTCTTCCCTTGGGAAGAGATTGATAGAATGCAGCACCACTGGAGCATTCCCCAAAATGCTGTGGGGAAGAGAGCACTGCAGCTCAGCGAAGAAACAAGACCCCAGTCTACTGGAGTATTACATTTGTTGGCCAACAGCTTCCATGTTCCTACCGCCTTCCCTGCTACTAGCAGCTGTTTACTCTAATTTTTACACCATTCACTTTGTACTGCCATTCCACAGGAAAACAACTCTAAAAAACTAACCACCATCTTCACACAAGAATCCCTTTCCACTGGCAAATATCTTTGCTGTGCTGTGTGGAAATTTGCTTTAAATGACAAAAAAAGGGCAGATTTAAAACATAGTCTGATTTAAAAGACAAAATGTTTAACCTTATTTTTTCTCAATTCAGTTCTATCTTCTGTTTTCCACAACTTGTTAGCAAAAATCATTTTGAAAAGTAAAGTATGCAGTGTATTCCTCTTACCTCTTATGGCAGAAATATAATAAAGAACTCCAGTAAATTAGGTATCTGACCTCCCATGCTTGAATCAAGGTTAGTTATCCTTGACATTGTTTTCCGGATATACTCTTACTACAACTTTTAAAACAGTTCCCAAAAATTACCATGTAAGTGATATAAGGCTTACTAACTCTATAATCTATCATTATTTTCCATAGCAGAGAAAAAAGCATTCAGTATTTGGGAATAGCTCCTAAAATTAACTTAATTGGAAAAGAAAGCACACTACTTAGATATTTATGGAAGTGCTAAACTATCTTCAAATCAATATTTTAATCACTGTACCTAGTGTACTTCAACAAATCAACATGTCTTCACCAGCAATCCAGAATTCACTTTTTTTTTTTTTAAAGGAAAAGCAGGATAATGCTGTTTATAGTTTAACATCCAAATTACCTTCACTGCATTATTCCATTCTGCAGTACACAAAGACGTATCACTAATTATTTACTGGAGGAAAGCTCTTCTACAACAGCTTTTTTTTTTTTTGGAAATGCATGTAAGGTCTTTAAAAAGCAATCCTGCTGAGATGTTCAATGGAAGTCATAATGGCTCAGGTTCCTTTCTGTTCTATAATAGGAGAGAAGTTTTTAAAAGGTAAAATAATCACAGCTTTGTAACAGTGAATAACAACTGTTTCACCTACCTTGTACTATTCACTGTCAGAGTATCTTGTGGAAAACATTGCTACGAAAAGATACTGTGAAAGATTTCCTCCCACTTCTTTTGCCATTAAAGGAAGCTCAAGTACCTGACCATATCTTTCCTCATCGGCAAGTCAAAAAGCCAAGTGCCCTCAGCTTGATGTATACGCTTTTAAATATTTAATATAATTCCTTGTAAAATATATTTAAAATTAAATCTGAAATCATGACAACCCATTTTAGGGGGGAGCAGGAAAAAAGAAAAAACAAGCAAACAAACAAAAACAACTGAAAACTGCTAGGTAGAAAGACATCAGCTCTGATTCTGCTCACCCAAAAGCTCCATCTCCAGAACACAGAAGAGAGTATGTGAGAAACACTGTCATGGACTTAAACTTCTCCCTGAGCACCTTTCTTCAGGCTGAAGAAGGGATACAAGGTTAGAAGCATGTCTGGACTGAGTCACTGTAGCTGTCCTGCTCTTTTATAAAAGCCCCACTACTAAAGGTACAAATTAAAAAGTGGATGAAAACCTGGAAATAGTTTGCTCCTGGGCTTATCCAGCTTCTCTGACTGCAATAGGCTCTCAAGCAGGTGCTAAGAAACCATATCTGATTTTTTCATTTTTTTTGAAGGGGTAAGTTCAGTGACTTTCAAAGCTGTAAAACAACAGGAAAAGCAGGAAGCTTTGTTTTCCTATTCTACATTATGAATAAGCATTTTGTCTGAAGACAAAATTCACCAGTTATTTAGAACATAGTGATTATAAGCAGTACCTCATTAATCAATTTTAATTTCAAAATGTAATTCCCCTTTTAACATATATTCAGAATACTTATCCTGCAAATGAAAATGCCTTACAAACAATTATGTATTATCTCTGTACATTTAACACATTGCCAATATGTGAAATGGACACAAGTAATGAATTTTAAAAGTCCTAAAAGTAAATTAATAGGTCTTCCACTTTCTTGTATTATAAAAATTATTATTTTGTTACATTATACGATCTGTGATTTCTCAAAAAATGCACCAAATGTGTCTAGCAATAAATAAATATAAAACTACTACAGCAAAAGTGTATTTATTTATACATCAACATTTACCATGGACATCAGCTTTCTTTGGGAACATAAGAAACTAAAAACACCATGATTAAAACCTAGATGATATTGATTTAAATCATGATTAAACAGCTGATTCAAGCCACACAAAAAATTCCACTGATTTCTGTGGTATAAACACCTATATCACGTTTACAGAAACAGTCTCCCTAATAATCATAGAATTATAATAATACAGATTAGTTCTTATAGACTGTCCATTTTGTATTACCATCAACGGTTGCCATTATATACATTGAGACAATAAAAAAACTTCCAGGGTGCTGAGCAAAAAATGCTGCAACCCCAAACAACTTAACAAAAGCCCCTTAACAGAACACATAATGTTTTTCTGGCACCTGGTGTCACTTTCTGGAACTTATACAGGTGAATTCATGAAGCTTTCTTAAAGTTCACAGATCTAGACCTGAAATTCCGCGTATCTCTCTATACTGAAGTCATCTTGGGAAGTAAGATAAGGAATTGGCAGTTCATATAACTCTTTCCTGAACATAATAAGCATAGTGGGGAAAAAAAAAGTAGTTTCCATCTGAACAACACTTAGAGCAAGAAAACAAAGATCTTGATTCGTATTTTAGTCAACATTGTCACTGCCCTGATTTGTCTTGAACTAGTTATCTGTTGCAACACATCACTTTCTAAGAAAAATATTTCACTTAAAACCCCAAAGTGGGTCCCAGTAGTGGAAAAATGGAAAGAAATATATTAAAATGACTTGAATTTTTTGCTTTCCAAGAATTAGATGTGTGGGTTGCAATACACTAGAAATTTTATAATTCAATGCTATTTGAGTGGATTAGGCTAGGAAGATAATGACAAGATAATGAAAACTTACTGTGTACCTGTTAAGTTACAGCACTGGCAAGTCTTTCGGCACTGTGTATAAGGTGCACTTCTCCAACAGCACAGACATGAAACAGAATCTCAAAAGCTTTAAACTGACTACTTGATGCACTCTAGATTTTTAGGATTTTTTTTAGACAAAACCCAAAGAAATATGATTTTCAATTTTTGCAGTCTGTCCCACAAGATGAGCAGAAATAGGGTATAAGTATCCAAAAAGGATATCCCTCCTAACCCTTCTTTGGACAACATAAAATTAACTTTTGAGCTCAACTCCACGAACCTCATCTCTTTTTTCGTACTTTCTCTTCTTTTCTTACACTAACAATTTAGAAGCTTTCAAGTAATACATATAAAACTGTATCTTATTTTACTACTTTTTCAATTCGGAAAGACAAGTATTTTTAGGGTAGGCTGGTTCTTTTGTCTCAAGAAGAAAAAAAAAAAGTGATCCAACTGCAGCCAAATGAGACAATGCCTAATAAAGCTACTCTCACTGAAGTGGCATAAAGAAACAACTGCCTTCTGCTCACCCGTCCCAGTTCTTTCTTCCTTCACTGTCCATCTCACTTTCAGTCTTTCTCTATCAACAACCTTTATCTTACCAAAATTTTGTTCTCTCCCCCTTTTCAAAGTCACTCCTTTACTCTTTCTAAATCTTCCCTCTAGCCCTCCAGCTACTTTTATCTGCCTTAATCTCTATTTATTCAAGTGTTGCACAGTGTGGAGCAACAGGGCCTCTACATGCAATTGGAATTTTAAATGAAGACTTTCTGAATAAAAGAGGTAGGAAAAAATCAACAGGTAAAAAAAGTCAACTGATATTCAAGTCAGTCTCCTCTGCAACTTCAGTCCTAGCTCCAACATAATCCTCAAAACTCGAGTATGAATACTAGATCTTATACCAACCACAGAAAGCGCTGCTTTTCAGAAAGATGAAAGGAAGACAGCCTTTCAAGGTTAGGTTTACACTCGCACAGACACATCACCCCCTCATCCTGTTCCTCAGAGGTTCAATCGAATATACCTGAATGTACATTATGTGAATAAAATTCTACACATCTTGTAGATTCTATCTATTTCACGCATGCAATGAAAAAAGGAACTTAAAAAATGGGGGAAGGGGTGACTCAGAAAAGTAATTCTCTTTCCAACCTGAGGAAACTTTAGACAAATTTGCCTTTGATAATCGACTGAACAAGCTGCACTGCAAGCATCAAGGGATGGTGCAGGGATATCTAGCAGGTGCTGCAGTTTATCACAAAACCGTCTAAAATAATTGGAAGTGACAACCAGCACTACCACAAATGATTTATTAGTCTTTCACTCAGCTTTTCAGCTTCCTCAGGGCCAGAATAAATAATTTACCAACTCTGTATCTTCCAATCATTAATTCTTCCCTGTGCATCCAAACTACATTTAACTCTGCTGGGTTCAGTGGAATTAAAAACACAATATGAAGACTTTTTCCCCCCCAAGTTAGTATTATCTGACTTTATCTAAAAGTAAAATTGTCAATCAAAATTTATATCTGGTGATAGAAGGATTAGAGCTAGCAACTAACATTGAGTTACAGAATATCTGTAGAATAAAATGAAAGTTAAACTGAAGAGATATCAACAATGAAATGCTCCCAGAGGGCCAGGCGTGTTCTCAAAATATAAAGTACTGATAATGTCTGAAGACATTGACTAGAATTGTTTTTCTGATCCATAAACTAGCATTAGTTACAAACATCTTACACATCCCACATGGTAAATATATGATGAAAACACTGAACAGGAAATATTCAGAAAAACAAATGAAAAAGAAGATGTGGCCAAAATGGGACGATTAAGCATGCACAGAATGATTCTGTAAAAAAGGCAATACTTTTTAAGGGAATATCTCATTTATTGTAAATACATTAACAATACAAGATATACTAATGCCTTTGTGTTTGTATCACCAAAAGGAATAAAAAAAGAGCATTATACAAGGTAGATTTAGAAACCAGGAGTATAAAATGGCATGAAACCAAAGTACACTTTCAAATTTAAAACAGAATATTTAAGGTACCATATTCCTATTAATTATGTAGAGAAAACACAGAGAAAACAAAATCACACCCTAAATCCATTTTTGATGTAAGCTAGTCTTGTCTCATTAAATCAGCATCTATGATTAAAACCAAGATGATTTTTGGTACATAATGTATTGCATTGTTAGAGCAGCATCTGTTTGCTGCACAGCAACACATTTTTCAGCTTTAAGAAACTGTATTCATATAGAAGAAACAATCCAGACTTTGAAGATATAAAAAATATTTTTACTTCCAAAAGCATTTTGTACTAAAGGGGTTAATAACATTAACGTGCTAATATTTTGCATTCCAAGAAGAGGCTTCAAGCTGTTGGAAACATACAGAAGAAGAATTTCATGGTACTAACAGCCTTCTTTCAGTCCTATGGGACTGAGACAACTCAAACTTTAAGTGCTTAGAAGAAAAGCTCTGTAAAGCTATGAAGGCTAATCAATAGGGCTTTCACCAAATGATAATACAGTCTGAAATGAAATAAATTGGCCATAACAAAAATGTCTTACCCTTTTTCTCATCATTAATCTCAATATAGAGAAAAGTACAGTATGAACTACAAGTCCGAAGTAGCTGACATACAAATCACAAATATATTTGCAAACTACTTTTAACAGTGCAAAATTTTTCACAAATACAGGAAATTTAAGATGACTTATTTGAAAACAATTATCATGTTTTTCCTCAAACAACAATTCTTCTTTTTAGTGAGACTGTAAAATCTGTATTCCATTTCTACTGTACAGACTTTTTACTGTCCTTCAGTTAAAACACAGATTATCAACTACTGCAACCAAGCAAGCATGACAAATTCAAATCTCCCCAAATTTTTCAGAGAATGACACTGTCAGAAGGATTGACTGTTTTTATCACTATGACAAGCAGTGTTCCAAAATGGTCCCAAACATTAACAAAAAGCAATATTGTAAATAGAAAAAAAAAAAAAAAAAGAAGAAATTGAATCACAGGCAAGGTATTGATATCTACGCTTTTCCCAGCAGTTGGGCCAAAAAAGACTTCAAAGAACTTGGATCTTAGCTTCTGCTAAGAGGGAGCATCTCTCAGGAAGCCTACCAAAGATGCGAAACACACTTGATCCCAGCAACAAATCACAGAGCCAAAAGTCATTTGGCCTCAGTGTCAGCTGCTTAGATTCGTAAGGAAGTACTTATTATGGACAAATAAAAAAAAATCCAAAGTATGATGCCTGTTGCTTGTACACTCTGGATATAGGTCCTATACATAATGGGATCCAGAAAGCTGTATTGTCATTTATCTTTTGAAGTAAACTTACTATAGAATCTTTTTGGAACAAATACATAGATTTGCTCTTGGGCAGAAAATAGACCTGGACACATTTCTCTTAGTATGAGTCTTCAATGCCTTAGACTATTTTTAAAGGTTACATAAATAAAAATAAAAACAAAAATAAAAAGAGATTGAGATTGAAAAAGAGGGGCAGAAGTATCATGTAGCCTGTAGGAACAAGACAGGGAATCAGCCACAATTTACACAATGAGGAAGTTTCACTGAAATTTTACCTGTCTCTGTAAGAGTAGAAAAAAAGTGTATGAGAAATTCCCATATGCTATTTCCTGTGTATGAGAAAGAAATAGCACTTCCTTCTGGTCCTAACAGTTCTGGGTCTATCTATAATCAAAAATGTCTGTTTTGTAAGAAATGTGCCTAAGACAGTACTGGATAAATTTATAATCTTACTTATCCCAAAACAAGAATCATGTTCCCAAAAGTCAGTTTAGACAAAATGTCTTCACCTACAGCACAGGTTCACAGATTTTCTCTCTGTCATCTTGGTGTGATTTTTCACCTTCATCATTCTAGTTTCCTTCCCTCATACTTTTTTTTTCCCATCACATCTATTTGTACATTTTGACAAAACCTTGAGATGTAGAAGAAAGGAACACTTAGTAATTATGCTCAGTTTCATCTGCATTTACCATTCAGTAGATTTGTCATCTCCACTTTACCATAAAGAAGTGAAGCAGAGAAGGGCTACAGGGTGCATGTGGCAGTGAATCAGGAACCAAACTTTTCATCTCCTGACTCACACAGCAATGCTTTCTGGGCTATATAAATGAACAGTGCATCCAACATTACCACTCGGGCAGAAAGCACTGGTTCAAACTCCAAGATTCTTCATTTTAACCTGAGCTACCAAAAGACTTTTTCTGTCCACCATCACCATAAAAATGGTAACCAAAGCTGACTACAAGGTATAGAAAGAAAGCTGAAGTTATGAACCCTGTTAGGTAAATTTATGTAAAGGAACCTTAAACAAGAAGTTATCAGTAAATTAAAACAACTGAGGGAGACTTTCATATAGGAACATGTTCATAAAATTTTCTTCCTTCCAAAACCTGTACTTGCAAATCATTTTAAACAAAAATACTCATTATAAAACAATGCCTGTAAAAATCCATGCAAGCTATTAGGAATCAGATAACTCTGATTAAGGGTTACAAACTAAAGTCTGGCCAGTCACTGACCTCTGAGTCATCTGACATAGTGGCCATAAAGGCTTAAAACTACATGAAGACTCTGGAGAGGAAAAAATAATCCCAAACAAAACTAACAACAACAAAACCAACCAAGCAAAACAAAAACAAAGCAGAACAAAACAACCAAGCAGCTCACCCCCAAATGTCCCATCAATAAAAGTCAACCACATCAACCTAGAAATACTTGAATAAAAAATGATTAAAATATCCTATTTTCCCCTTTCTCCTGAAGAAGGCTTTTGACTGATTTTCAATTTTAACACAAAAGTCACTCAACTAGTCAGGTCAGCCAAGCCAGGAATCCTTAGAAGTTTAATTTTAAAGAAAACATATTCATTACCACAGCTCTTTATCTGCAGACATTTAGGTCTACCCTCCTATAAAGCCTTCTTTTTTTTGTACATTTAAGAATCATCCTCAAAGACTGAAAAGGATTAAATAAATTGAAGTAAGGCACAAAATGACATTACATAAGAGAGTAAAGGTGGTTTATTATTTAGTAGCAGAAGCAGGCCTCATTCATGTTGCCCACATCTCAGGGAAGTACAGTGTATACCTGGAATAAATAAAATTCCATTCTGAGCATATACCAACCCTAGTAGACGCCATGATCTCTTCAGTGTTCTGCAGAAAATTGTGTTGTGCAAACAACATAATTTTGCTATTTTATACAACAAATAAAAGGCATAGGTGTTCAGTAAAACTCATGCTATATGTAAGGAAAGCCCAGACTTACGGAGTAATCTGCTTTTGTAATCAGCAAAAAAAAAGGCAGCGTGAGAGAAACCAACCCAACTTCTAATCACGTTTTAGCTAGCAGATTAGTAGACACAACCATAGGGAACATGCAACACCTCTTGTACTGTATGAATGGAATGCAATTCTGTTGTGCCTTTGCTGTTCTCAAATTATTAAGATTATGGTAACGCTGTCTACTTGAGAGCAATGCATGAAAGCTAGAACATTGTGTCTTCCAAAGCTCCATGTTATTCCAAACAAGAGGCCTCTACCATACACAAAAAGTCCTACTCTAAAGTTACAAGATACATAACTAAACTTCCGATGTAGTTCTAGTTAACAGCAATATATTTAAAAAGTAAAATTAAAGATAAAAGACTGAAAAAGACTCAGTATCAGAAAATAATCAGTGACAAAAATAAAAACCTTGCATCACAGGATTTTTGGCAATTCTTTCATGTTACCCCTTCCTCCTCCACTCTTCCTTCCATATATTTAATCATCTGTTAGTTGAAATTTTTGTGGAATGGCTTGTCAAAAAGATATACCGAGGATGATCATGTTTTTGCAGAAGCACTGTTAATAATGCATGAAGAAATGAAAAATATTTAGTTGCAATTTTCTAAACTTTTTAGCAAAATATCTGCTAATCTCTTGCTTCATATACAATACCTGGGTAAAAATAAGATCTCTACCCCAAATTGCTTCTACCTTATCAGGCCAACAACTAATTCCTAGTATCAGACAACTGTTTTTCTGACATATTCCACATATTTTACCTTTTCTTCCTTTTGAAAAGGAACAGTTTCGTTTTACCTTTAACAACTTCATTTATGACTGGAACAAACCCTGGGGTAAAACTTTTAAGACTCCCCTCATGTCTACAGACCCCAGTACTCATGGTGGACTTTAACCACACCAGTATTTGCTGGAAGAACAACACTGCACAGAAGTAGTAACCCAGAGGTTTTCTGGAGTGCACTGATAACAACTTCCCTACACAAATTGTCAAGGAGCTGATGAGTGAGAGGTTTTCTACTAGATAGCGTACTTAAAATCAAGGAAGAACTGATCAGGGATATCAAGGCTGGGGGCAACCTTAGCTGCAGTGACTGTACGACGATGGAGTTCAGCATCCTCAGAGGCAGGAAAAAAGCAAGAAGTAGGATCAGTAGACGTCAGCAGAGCAGACTTTGACCTGCTGAGACATATGCTTGGAAGAATCCTGTAAATGGTTCTGGACAGAAGAGTCTAGGAAAGCTGTTTAATTGTCAAAAATGTTCTCCTCCAAGCTCAAGAATGATTCATCCCAAAAAGCAGGAAAACAAGCTAAGGTGGCAGAAGACGTGAATGTGTAAACAAGGAGCAACTGGCAAAACTCAAACATAAAGTACACAGGAGGTGGAAGCAAGGACAAGAAACCTAAAAGGAATGAATAGAGAGACAGTGTCCAAGAATGCAGGGATAGAGTTAAGAAAGCTGAAGTCCAGTTGGGAGGTGAACATGCAAAGGGATTTGAAGGGCATCTGGTGCATCAGCAGCAAAAGATAAAATCTTTATATGTATAATCTTTGAAAGGACGTGCTGACCGGGACAGGGTTCTGAGGACTTGAGCAAATCAAATGCCACTCCTACCTTGAAGAACAGCTATAAAGAAGATCCAGGGAACTAAAGGCTAGTGACCCTCATATTCATCACTAAGAAGATGACAAAAATAAACCTGGAAACCATTACCAAACAAAGAACAAAAAAGCGATCAGGGAGAATAAGCATGGACTCATGAAGGGGAAGTAATGTCTGACCTGAGAGTCCTCTATGTACAGTAAGATGACCACGTTTGTGGACAAAGGGACAGCAGTATATGTTTTTACCTCAAGTAAAGCTTTTAACACCAATGAAATACAGACTTCAGGCTGTACAGTCTACTGTCTTTTGAGCGTGTCCAGAGAAGGGCAACGAAGCTGGTGAGGAGTCTGGAGAACAAGTCTTACGAGGAGTGGCTGAGGGAGCTGGGCTTGTTCAGCCTGGAGAAGAGGAGGCTCAGGGGTGACCTTATCGCTCTCTACAGTTACCTTAAAGGAGACTGTAGCGAGGTGGGGTTTGGTCTATTGTCCCACGTGCCTGGTGACAGGATGAGGGGGAATGGGCTAAAGTTGCGCCAGGGGAGGTTTAGGTTGGATATTGGGAAAAACTTCTTTACTGAAAGGGTTGTTAGGCATTGGAATGGGCTGCCCAGGAAAGCGGTTGAGTCACCATCCCTGGAGGTCTTTAAAAGACGTTTAGATGTAGAGCTTAGTGATATGGTTTAGTGGAGGACTTGTTAGTGTTAGGACAGAGGTTGGACTCAGTGATCTTGGAGGTCTCTTCCAACTTAGATGATTCTGTGATTCTGTGACTAAACAACTGGCTAAACTGTTGGACTCAGAAGTTTTTAATCAGTGGCACAAAGTCCAGATGTCATCAGTGGTGTGCTCCAGGGGTCAGTACTGCAGCCAGTATTATATACAAGCTTTATTAATGACTTGGATGACACTGCAGGCTTGGTAGGCTTGCAGATAATACAAAACCGGGAGGAATTGTTGGTACAGAAGATGGGCGTGCTGCCATTCAGATGGACCTTCATAGGCTGCAGAAATGAGCCAACAGCAATTGCACTTAACCTTTGATGAACCTCATGAAAAGTCCTACACCTGGTTAAGAATAACCCCCCCAAGGCCAAGTGGCTGGAAAGAAGCTTTGCAGAAAAAGACCAGAGCATCCTGGTGGACACCTACTTGAACATCAGACAGCAGTGTGTCGTCACAGCAAAGAAGGTCAACAGCATCCTGGGCTGCATTAGGAAGAGCATTACCAGAAAGCTGAGGGAGGTGATTACTGCCGTTTATGCAGCACTGGTGATATGTTTCTGGGGTACTGTGTCCAATTCTGGGCTACCCAGTACAAAAGAGGCAAATATGTACTACAGTAAGTGGAAATTTCTGATGGAAAGGAGTAAAGAAGATGGAATCTGATTCTTCCCAGTGGTACCGAGTGAACAGACAGACAACAATAGGTATAAATACAAGAAATCTGATTTCAATGTAAGAAAAACTTCTTTTACAGTGAGAACTATCAAAGCACTGGAACAGGTTGCCCATAGTGGTTGCACAGTCTCTACCTTTGCAGATATTCAAAACCCAACCCAACAATGTCCCAAGCAACCTGCTCTAGCTGACCCTGCTTTGAGCTGTGGGGTTGGATTAGATCATCTCCAGAGGTGCCTTCTGACCTCAACTATTCTGTGATTCTGTCATTTATGGGAAACCATAAATGTTATTGCTCAAATTATTTGCATTCAACAGATATTTACAGATCACTAGTGCTATACAGAAATCAGCAATAGATGCTTATGGAGGACCTTAAGTTGTTAACATAGGTCTTCCCAAATCTCCATATTAAGCTTATTTCTTCAAATATTGTCATATGCATTATTTTGTTGTTTTTTTCCCCCTTTTTGTGTGTATTGTTTTTTAGTCTGAAAGCATCATGTGAACAAAACACTGTATTTGATAGCATGATCTTAATGAAATAGCCACAAAAAACTTTCTTTAAAATCACATTATTTGCACACACACAAAGTTGTATCTTGAATTTAACTAAAGCATGAAATTCTGAACACAGTACACTTGTTTATTCATTCATATCAATAACTTAAGTGTACAAGTAGTGGAAAGAATCTCCTTCTATGAAAAAGTTTTGGCAAATGTTAAGAACCAAAAGCTTACAGGACAAATGAACTAATGGAGATATATATGAGGAAAAATTGTAAAATAAAATTTGTATTTCTATATCATCTAAGCCTTATACATTACGCATCAGTTTTTACCTTGGACAACTGGTGGAACGTTGAAGAAACTGCATCACAGGGCAGTTACTTAAGAAAATCCCTATCATATTGAGCCAAATGGCTCATTCCTTTCAGAAAATACAGATTTATTTCTGCAGTGTTTTTTTCTGCTAAGATAACTGTTTTTAAAATTATGTTGCACTTTCTGAAGACCAACAAAAGTAGAAATGAGTATATCACAGTTTGAAGTGACCAAACATTCTAATTTGCGGTCCTGCTGTTGCACAGGAAGATAAACCTCAGAGACAGTAAGCAATTATTTCCTGTGCATCTTACATACCTGTCAGCAGGATCTTTTACTACCCTAGCTAGGCACTGGCTCAGGACTGGTTCAGAGTATTGGTTTGTGACTGCCTCCTGTTCTCTTCAGCTGTCTTTTTCTCACTCCTTCCCTGAACCAGCACTAATGGTAATGTAGTCGGATTAGAAAATTAATAAAGATTAAAATTAATATAGCAAAAGACGACTGCATGGATGCGCAAGCAGCAGCCTGCATAAAAGTGGCAATAACACATGGCTAGGGAAAGGGCATGTCTACCTCCTTTGGTTTCTGAAGTGATTCTCCAAATCAATCATCCTTACTTACTACGCTTCCGTTTATTCTGGGGAAATTGTTCATATTACGCTCTTCACATTTTCAGCTGCTAAAGCAAATTCTAGCCACTCAGTAGTAGCCACAGCATTTTTTCCTGAATCATTTGCCCCCATAAATAATTTTGGATTTGTCAAATGAATTCTTAAAATTGCAGAATGAAAGCAGGGTACATAGCCTTTCCTAAAATACAGTCACTATAAAAAAAAATGCAAAGACCCCAAAACCTCTGGCTCACTTTAATATTTGAATGTCTTATGAAAATAAAAAACAAACAAACAAACATATGTTTGTTTTTACTGAAAAGCATTTAGCATTCTAAAAGATTTTCCATAATTTCCATTGGCAACAATTGTGAAAGCTGAGCTGTATCTCTACAAAAGTAACGAACTTAACTTCACTATTTTGCATTTAACTGTTCAGCACTAATGCCTTCCAGAGGACAGCTTAATCTTATTAATTAAAGTTTATATCATTAATAGATTTTTATTCTCATTTAGGGTGTTTTGCATTTTTCACACAATGCACAGAGCAAAATATCTCCCTTTTAGTTTCTGCACACTTCTGAACTCTGGCATGTCCCAAGCCTCCACCAATAGCTTCACCTTGACTCTTACCAAGTTAAATGAATGTAATTAGCTCAGTTTAAGATCAAGAATCTTTGTAAGACCAAAAGGCAAGACGGAGCTTTTCTTTGGAAAGCAAATCTAATTTGCTCTTTTCCTATAGTGCTGACACATGCTTTAAAGCAAGAAAACCCAAACGATCCTATGCTCAGCACAACCCAGGAATTTAAAAAATCACCTCTTTAAATTTATCTGAGTCTGAATGACTCAGGACAGAAAAAGGGAAGGAATCTTTCAACAATCAGCTGTAGCATGTAGAAGAAATTAACGTGAATGACTGCAAGGAAAATATCAGCAATAGGCTTTGAAGAAATCTGGCTTGGGTCACTGAATAGAAAACAGGCAGATGCTAGGCTGCCTAGCCCAAGTCACTGCAGGGAGAACAACGGCTGCCTATGCAAGTCTTGCCTGGGACACAAAGATGGTGCAAGACTCTACCATGACATATTTTAGTAGTACATGCTTGATGAGTTTAGTATGGGAGAAAAGATTTTTATTTTTTTTTGTGAGTGGAGCTATGACAAATCGAGTCATTTATTTAGTTTCACTACTTGTTTTTACTCTCTTGTATGTGTACAGTAGTTGTACAACCAAGAAAAGGAGTATGGATGTTGACTAACTACACAGATTTAAATATGAAGTAGAGGTAAGAAATTCTGAAGTGCTCTACAAAGTTATTAATATTTTAACAGGTCTTAAAAGCTATTTTATAATAGTGCAGATACTGTTGGGACCGGAGGGTCTACACTCACTCAATATTAACTGCTGTATATTTTAAGATATTTTATTTTTACATTCACATGGGGGTCAGAGGAGAAAGTCTTCTCTGATCATCCCTATATCCACAATGACTTTTAGCTAAGAGTTAAAAGACTCCTTTTTATAACCCACCAAGCAATATTAGAAGTGACTTACAGAGTTGTTCATCCATCCAAGGCTATTACTACAACCTCTACCATAATAATCTCTGGATTATGTTACAGAAAACTGAACTCGCATCACAAATCCTGGTAAGCAGAAGGGATTTTTTAAAGTGAATTTTTCTGTGATTGCCCAGCTCCCCATTTCATGACTCATGCATTCCTTCCAATCATATTATTCATCACTTCTTTTCATGGAGGCGAGAAATTATAAATGATCACTATCTTGATTTGTCTGAGCACAGAAAAAAGTATCTTTAGAATGCATGGACAACTCTACTCAACAGATTAGCTACTTATTCAAAATATGTTTCACTGAAAACGCACAATATGCTTTCAGATGTGCCTTTAGTTTTACTAATTGTTTTAAGAATGTATTGCATGCACATGCACACACTACAAGTGTCTCTAAGAGTCTTAAGAGTAGTACTGTAGATTTTAGGTGATTTTAGACAAACAAAATATGTTCTTTCAGGTTGTTACCAAAATAGACTTCTCAGTCCCAAACTGCTTTCACTTTCACTCCCAGATAGTGCATGTATTTATTAAGAACAAGTAGACATAGCAAAGCAAATAGAAAATTGTTTAAAGATAACTATTTTATAAATTTGGAAGTAAGATGTTTCAACCCATAATGTGCTTTATGTTTTCAATCCACTAAAAAGAGATAGCTTAGACATACCATTGTGAGGAGTTGCATAGTACAAAAACAAAACCAGTTCTGCACAGAAACAGAAAAAAAATAAATTTATCTAGTTAAATAATAGCAAAAATCTCACTAGTTGGCTGCATATTAGGAGAAACTTCAAGGAAAAGCTTATACATCAACTTCACATCAATACACATTGACTTCAGGGCCACTATCAGCTTGTCATAAGTTACACACAAATGTTTACAAGACCAGAATTTCAGCTGAAAGTGAAAACATGTTTCAGTAGGGACAAGTCACCGCACAAGCACAGCCTCCTTCACCGACCTTCTTGCATCTTCACTGTATTGCTGACAAGATGTTAGAGGCTCTTTCTGGTACACATCTTTACCTACACGTGTCAGGACAGAGTATGCTAGTGGTGTTCTGTGTGTGTGCTAACTTTATGCAAATAAGGAGAAGTTACACCAGCAAAACTTATTTTTTTGGTTCTTTCAGTGCTGGGGACAGAATGAAGACAGAGATGCTTAAACAGGACTAAGCTATTCTGACTACCGCTTTGCAAGGAAGTCGCATCTGAGGTAGAAGTGTGTTGCTAGTGTAAATAAGCTAGCAAACTGCTCCTGATACACTTTACTTAATTCATTAAGGCATATTTCAGTGAGAAAGACTCATCAAAAACCTTCTGGCTTTGATGTGGATAAACTCAGCCATCTCTAATTCTGAACTTGCCGGTCGTCGTCTTTTGGATACTACTCATTTCCTGCAGTTAACGTGCATTCAAAAAACCCCCAGAAGGTTGCCTAAAGTTTATTCAATTTTTACTAGCATTACTAAAATATGAACAGTTACTGTAAGTCTTATGAGGATTTTTTTCACTGCCTGCAGAATAAGAGACATTTCCTCTCCAGGAAAACCATCAGATATGACCTAATGCCAGGTGGCTTTATGAAAATCATAGAGAAAAAATGAGATAAGCATAAGGGGAGATAACAAAATCCCAAAATATGATAATACAACTTATATTATGAAAACTAGAGAACCCATGTTTTGCATAAAAAGACAAAAGAATGAAAAAGTGTAAATAGAAAAGATGCATGTACGTAACTAGTAATAAAGCTACTTTCTATTGAAAAGCTTTCACAGAACAGGCTGCTGGGGTTCAACAGTCAAGCTAAACTTCACAATTTACTATGTAAGTGTTTAACCATACAGCCATACTATCTCTCACGTTCTTTCAGATTAAAAAAGAAACAAAAAACAAAAACAAAAAACATCTACCGTACATTGAAAGACACTTATATGAATGTAGAAATATGTAAAGAGCAGGGTATTTTAATAATATAATCGGATGATTCATCTCTGCTATTGCTCACAGATGTCCAACACAAAAGAGCCTATGCTTCTCAAAAAATCACTACTGCTACCAATATTACGTCCCTAAGTTCTTATCATCATGCTATTGCTTCAAATGTCTACATTATTTCCTCTCAAATCCACATCCTTCTAGAGCTCTCATCTCCCTATGAGCTCCTTAGTTCAAGTTGAGAACAACTGCTCGCTCCTTTGTGACCATGCCATAGAGTGCAGTACTGCACCTCTGATGCAACTTCTTCCTGGCTATACCTTCATCCTCCCACAGACATTCTCCTTCTGAACAGTACAGAAAAGACTTTTCTAAGGAACATACAGAATTTCTTTTCTTTTTTTTTTTTTTTTTAAGCCGAGGTCTTACTATGATCCACATTTTACCTGAACTTTTATTTTACATAATGTGTTCTCTCTTTTTAAAACAACATACCTTAATACTGTCAAATCTGATCAGTCCTACATCCTTAACTGCAGATTTCCACAATGCATTGCAAAACAGTTCTCCCACAAAGTGGAACAGAACGTGAATATTCGTTTTACAAAGCTACTGTATGTTTGGTTACAAATACTAGAGTATTTCTCCAGTATTTCCTTCAAAGGGAAGGACTATTTTTTACTACTTGTGAGAGCTGGAGAGTGCTGATCCCTATTCTGTGAAGCATGCTATCGTCATTAGGATGACAAAATCAAGTCTTATTGTGGCAAGAAGAAACATCATTTAGTGTCAACAACACACTGCTATTGATTTGAACTCCTCCGTGCCTCACGGGTGAAATAACAAGCTCCTACACACAGACCCTCTAAGCATACCAATAGAGAAGAGAAGCAAGAAAAATACTAAAAATGGATATATTAAAGATACAACAGGAAATATATGACTCATGAGATGTAAATTCTTTTATCTGTATGGAATAAATTGAAGAAGAGCTTAATATGGCTTCTGCGATTTCTATGGAGTTAGATTAGAACAGAAATACACCTATCAATAACACACCAGATTTAGGCTTCCCAAACAGCATCTCCTAGATGTTCAGCAAACTCAGTGAAACAGGCCAGCTTCATTTTCATGATCTACGACATGACTATTCACATTTTTTAAATTATGCTTTTTTTTTTTTAGCACCCCAGTTGGCCGTTTCAGTGTAAGACAAGGAACTGATTGAGCATAGAGCCGAAATTATCCTTTTGCATTACTTGCAGGATCTCTTTAAAACAGAGCTAAGAAACTTTCTGTCAACATGGATAGGTTCACTCTTTTTTCTATTTCTGAACAGATTTTTTTCCCTGAAAATTGCAAAAACATTTTTCTTCTTAAAAGGATATTAAAAAAATAAAATAATAGTTAGACCTGCAACATCAAAATAAATATCACTTTACACATTAATACTTATTTTTCGAAAACTCACTGATGCCTTTAAGCAAATTTGCAAAACAGAAAATGTAGTAGGCTGAAATTCTACTTATAGCTCCTAATTGCACCCAAAATTTAAGCTAATTTCAAACACATACATAGCACCATAGTCAGCATGCTAGAATCCCACAGTCCATCTCTTAAAACATAAAGTAATATGAAAGTCATAAAAAATAATTTTAGGATAACTTCTTTTTAAAAATACCGTGGAGTAGAGGAATAAAAAACTATTTTCATACCATATCCAGAAAATGGGTGAGGTGTTAAAGAAACCTCTTGTTTAACGTGACCTTTGGCTGTACTTTCACTTGTCATCATTATAAAGTAGCTACTTTCAGTGCCAAAACAGAAGCTGCGTTATATTACCCTCTAACAGTAGTAACACATATTTCAGGAAGTGTTTCATACTCTGAGAAACCGGTGGCAGAACACATTGACAGCACTTACCTTTGTAATTACTTATAATGGGGCTTATTGAACAATAAGACCTCATTTACACAACGAAATATGAGTGACTGCACAAAATTTCATACAGCATGTCACAAACTAGTAGTATACGTTCAGGAACTCCCTTGGAGTTCTCGGCTTCAGTCAAAACATTCAAATAAAGAGAAATGCAAATTTCACATTGGAACTCTGCCCCAAATAATGACAATATTCAGGGCTTCGTTACTGCGTACAGACCAAAAATACTGCATCATTAAGATCTCTAATACACTTGACTTTTCTTAACGTATGTAATTACAAAAATATTTCTGGAAAGCAAATGAATTTGAAATTCAAGTAAGATTAATAGAACAAATATGACAAATTTACGTTTTATACAACCGTAGCAAGCTGCAGAGTAAAAATCACTAGCTTTCATTATCTAAAGCTGTTCATCTAACACTGTAGAGAGAAAAACCATTGATACATACTGTACACACATTTTTATCCATGTACATAAATCAAAGGAAACAGCTTCCTTTAAGGCAAGCATATGAAGATACTAGAGCAAGATACAAATTAAATATTCATACATTCAATATTTCAAAATAAGGAATTTGGATATACACATGCATAATTTAAGTTCTATAGTGAAACCTGTCTACAGAGGCCATTTCTACTGTATTTCAACAGCATTGAAACTTGAAATGTACAATGCAGCCTTTCCAAGCTGTGTTAAAACTTTAAAGTATATAGTAATTCATTTCAAGTACCAAACACAGAATAAAGGCCATGTTGTGCACACAGCTCCTTTCCACAGGAACTACTGCTTTGCCCGCTTCGTTACAGCTCTTCCAGCACTACGAAACAGGGCTGACAGTCACTGCGCTTTCCTACAAGGTGGCTTCAGGCTGCCCAAAGAGGTAGTCAGTAGGAACTGAAGTTGAACAGGTAACTTCAGGTGTAAGAGGCTCACAGTTCCTGAAAAAACGCATCATTACCATTTACTCTGAGTCCACTTCTGATCCAAGGTACATGTTTTAAACTCCATAGAGCCAGCGCTCATATATGCAGGCTGAAATTGCCCCTTATTCTGTTTTTATACATTTACTCAAGCCTCTTCAGAGAAAATGATGACATCTCAGGCCTTTTTAGCTGCCAAAAGAAAGCAAGGCAAAAACAGGCTTCACAACAAAACGCGTGCACAAGGAATGATTCTTTGTGAACACAGAATCTGACAGTAGTTTACACACAACAGCACAGAGATCCTAAATTTTAGGAGCTTATAAATTCCTATGCATGCAAAAAGCACCATGGGTCAAAAAAAAAAAAAAGCCTACTCCTCCTCACTTGCCCCCTCGACACGTATCTTCTTCTGCGTGTCTAAAGATACTGTCATTGCTCCCCAGATATTTAAACCTTGCCATGAGAAGAAAGTCTCCATATAAGATATTAATGTGATTTTATTATTTTCTTATTAGAAGTTAAATGTTTTAGTTCAAATATCAAGAGGCTCATTTAAAAAGCATCCATTCTATCTGGGCAAAAATATCTCAGTTTAACTTTGAGAATAATTAAAGAGTACTTAATAATGGGAAAACAGAACAACTCTGTTTCTACACATTTTATGGTAAACATTTATCTTTGCTCCTTAAAGGTCACTCATTTGATCTTGACACATTTATGAAATAATACAAGCAAAAGCTAAGTAAGTAGAAAAGTGATATTAAGCAATACAAAGCTAAACAAAATTAGTATCTACATGGTAAATTGCTTCATTGAAAACCATCTATGGATTCTGCAAAGAATATACTTTTGCCTTAGAGCTAGTACTTTAATTTTCAAGAACCAAGAAAAAAAAAAATCAAAACTAGTCAGTAACAATGCAGCGTCGAAAAGCAATAAACTCAAAATTAAGTTATAAATAATTTAAAGCATGTCATGAAGATGTATTAATAATTCATCAGATAAATAATTTACTAAATAATCAAATAAATAAATAATGAAATACATAAATAAATCAGCAAATAAATAATTCTGCAAAATAACCTAAACAATAAGTCACTAAAACAAATGACAAACCTACAAAACTACAATGATTTTCTAAATTCTGATAGTTTTAAATAAACAAATGTATATAAACTAGATCAATCTTTGGTGGATAGAGAAATAGTTTTCACTGCTATTGGTAAATTCCTGATTATACTGCACAAGGATACAATTTTAGATTTTACAAGAGTGCAGTTTTTTCCTTGTAAATTATTAACATGATTGCCACAATACATCCTGCTCTGTATTTTACGTGTAGTCTCTTTATGTAGCTCATTTCCCGCCCCCCCAAAATGAAATTCTCTTTACAACATTCTTAATTCAAGTTGCTTTTTTTTCCTGGGCGCAGTACTTACAATACTGCAATAGCCTTCTTGGTGGTTCTCTTACTATCTTCTGCAAACCTTCAGAAGTTTTGCTGCAGGGGGAAAACAAGTAGAATAACCTTAATTATTACAGATGGTATCTCATTCATTAGTGGATGACAACATTTTATTTGAAAGCACAAGAAAAGCTGTTTTATAATTCTACAAAGCAACTTAATGTGAAACAACCATTACAGTTTGCAGACTACCAAAAGTTTTTAGAAGTCTTTGGTGGAACGAGTTCAAGCAGACTGAGGCCTGTTTCTTGTATTTAAGCTGACACACAATCTGTGCAAACTGGCACTAATTCAGATGTAAAGACAAACCATGAGAAGGACAAAATACTTGGCTGACATCTAATGTTATCCTTGATTTTGGAAGTTCATAGTCCTTGAAAGAATACAGCGAGCCCGTTTACTCTCCACTATCTCGGTGCCTTCACAATTTAATTAGAGCCCTGCACTCCAAAGCCAATGCCGACACCACAAATGTCAAAATCCACCCATCTCCTGAACCAGGTTTCATTTTCCACTTATGGTAATGAATATTACTGATGGTCACTACGGTTAAATACATATATATACTATATATATATATATATGTATATATACATATATACATATACATATATACACATATATATATATACACACGTATATACACTGTACATATATACACATATGTATATATGTACAGTTATATACATATACACAGTCAAAGTGGTATTCTGTAAATACAACATTTAAAGAAATGTGCCAGAAATGTAATCACATTATCAGTTTTTATCCTTTCTCTTGAAAAGGTTTATTTGCTTCCTCCCATACCACACATTACAGGGAAGCAACACAGTTTTGTAAGCCATGCCACCGACCTGGATTCTTAATCTCTGTACACGCCAGTAAAACTGAATGAGTATGTCAAATCTGAGGTTAACGAACAACTACATATTGTATACACACATCATTTCTTGCTAGTTGGTTCAAAGGAAATCAGCCAGCAGTGCTGTTTCTGCTGGTAAAATCTCTAATGGTTGATGCCGTTGCTGTATTTCAGCATTTAAAAGCATAAAGGATAATTTACTCTTAAAACTACCTGGGCACATTATATTTAACAAGTCTCAAATTCTCTTTAGGGATTATAATAAGGAAACACTTTGCTTAATCATAAATTTTATATTTATCTTGGCTAAACACCCTCCTTTGGATAGACTGCCATGTTTTGTCAAGAAAAATCAACACAGTGGAAATGAAGTACTTGTTCTGTTGTGTGGTCATTCAAAAGAGTATGTAGAAGTAATGTAAATGTGCACCAGTGCTGCTGATAATTTCACGCTCTCATACACTCATTTCAATTTGCTTTAAAAAAGACTATTCCTCCTGGCTAAATATAGTCATCATGAAAAAGCATACCTCCCCTTTGAGCTAATAACATTGCAAACCCCAAAACACAAGAGTACAAAAAAACTTCTGTATTTTAAGCAATCTCAGACACATTTTTCTCACTATATATATATATATATTTTTTTTTTTTCCTGAAGTTGGACAAACGAGAGTTTTTACTCCCCAGATTTCCAGATTCCTTTTCAAGTATGACAATTCATTCTCACCCCATGCCTGCAAATCCCATCCAGTCCCGGCACACATCCAACATGTCCTAAATGCCCGTCTTTTTAAGTAATAGATTGTTGAAAACCTAGTATATTCCTCCACACATTAAAAGATTTTCAGGATTACTGGGGCACACAATGGCTCAGCAGCGATCCTGAGATTACTCCAGGCTGAAATTTCCTGCAGGAAGTACCACTAAGGCACAGATCAGCTTCAGTTCAGAAGGCAAACTGGCAGCCTTTGGTAGCAAACTGATTTCTCACTAATGAGTTACAGTAAAGCTAAAACCGTAATTACAGTCACTGATGTCTTAAAACACTTTTTTTTTTTCCTTTAAAGATTCGCTTAGTTTTCAATTAGTTTCATGTTTAATTTCGGTTTTTAATCTATGGTTCTTGACCTGACCTCCTCACGTAACAAGTTTTTGTCTGAGTTAAAGGGTTCTGCTCAAATAGTTCATGTTCTGCTCATGTAGACATGTAAATCACTTAAAGACAGGTCACCTCAGAGAGAAGGTAAAACAACCCATGACCTGAGATAGAGCCACCTCCCTCTCTATTGCAATCTAATGCAAATTCCATTTTCCACAAGAGGTAAGGATAGAAACTGGATTTGATTCCTTGCCCCTGTTCTGCCTGCTGGCCCTTTTCTCCCCAACCTCCAAACATAATAGAAGTGCCTTTACTCAACAGGGCATGTAAAACACTGGTCAATGGAAGACTAAAGCAAAATTCAGGTGTATTTTACAGAACAAGGATGCAAACCAGAAATAAAATATTTGTGTGAGTTCTGTACTCTGCCCAGGCTGAGAAGCCAGCAGCTGCAAGAGGGAGACCACGCTGCTGGCACCAAAGCTGATTTGGGTAATAATGCAAGGAAATGGTTTGTACCATACACCCAAGAAAAAAAAAAATCAAATATTTACAACAGCAAAGTTATAAAAAAGCTCACTTTATTTATAATAATATAATAAAGTAAAAAGCACTGAGCAATAAATCTTCTGCTATCCTCCACCTTTCAACACTGCCATTAACAGTAAGTTTCCTACTTTGCATGTATAAATCACATGATCTGAGCTCAGATATTGCTAGTTCTTCCCTTTGGAACTCACGAAATACATACTAATGAAACAAAATTTTCGGAAGCGATTAAATTTTAAGAAATAAGAAATAAGAAATAAAAAATAAGAAATTTTAAGATTTAGGACATGAGATTTATTTATTTATTTTTCCTTCATGTTCAGGAGTAGACACATGGGAACAGAGAAAGACTAGACAGATGCACTTAACAAAATTACGGGTATGGAGAGGTACTGACCATTATATTCTGACTCATACCTGAAGGATTCTTTGAAGAGTTACAAGTTATATAAAATATTTTGCATTATTCATGAAAAAAAATTACTCTAATGGATTAAATTCGGGAAATAAATAACACGTAAATCTTTTCCATGCCAGAAGCCTCATTCCTCTGCCACACTCCCTTCCCTCTAGTTATTACAATTGATCAATTAAATACAAAATTACCTGTTTGACAACTTTACACAAGAAAATACTTTTCTGACTCAGTACAGTACATCATGAAAAGATCTTACTTTATCTCTATTATCTTACTGATTTTTCTCTTAACATAAAAAGTAAAGAAGTGCTCATAATACACATTAATTCTAAAAACTGTAAAGGTAACACAGTCTTACAATCAGTTACGGGATAGCTTTGAGTATGTTCCTAGTAAGAACTTTGAATATTTTTTGAAAAACTTTTTAAACCAGCTTCTTCTAACTGTCTCTTAGTAAAATAACAATTTTAACATATTAAAACATATAGTACAATGTTAAAGCCCAAACTAGTGGACCAACTGCTACAAACACAATACATGGCTCATTTGGCTGTCACGATCCACATTTCCTAGCTGATTTTTAGATAAAAACAAGCAGATTACTAGGAAAGGTTTATCTCAAATTCCCACATGTACAGCATGCCACATTAAATATATGCAAATCAACCATTTTCCCCTCTAGTTTTTTTGAGCTGACAACTCATATGACCTGAAGCCATGGTTAACGATTACAATTATTTGACTTTCATATTTATACAATCAGTCATCAGATATGCATGTTAATTGATTTTAACAGATAGTTTTGTATTCTAATGATCAACAGTAAGCATACATTTTACCAACCTCTTGATTCATAAGAAAATAAAACTTGCATCAGTTTTCACAATTAACCCTTCCTTGGACTGATCTGCAGTATTTATCACAGACTTCTTCATAATACATTTACATGGAGCTATTCCCAACTATGGGATCTTTCTTTTGATAGCAAATTTTGATTTTTCACCTAAAGACACCATTCTGTTGTGTTGAAAAATGCAACTGCTACACTATTTAAACAATTCTCTATTAATTAGAAATGATGAAACAATTGCAGTTCAAATAAATGGACTGGACAAAGACTTAATTTACAGTTATTTCATATCTACGTATTGAAAAAGAGGGAAGAACCTTAAAGTAGCAAAGAAATTTACTCATGCACTTCTTGACTCTAATAAGCCCAGAAATGCCACTTATATGACAGTACAACCTTAAATTTGAGACCCTTATTTCTCAAGTAATGTGGTTTCTGCAGTAAGGTTTTTAGGCCAAAGCATTCTTCTGTTGCCATCTCGAAACGTATTAGTGAATTGATTAATTTTTTTTACACAGCTGAAAATGATTCTTTCCAGTTGAATTTTAACTTCAGATGCCATATTTATTCAAGCATCAAATACAGAACTACAAATTGCACAAATCTGCACACGAAGGACTACTGCGTAAGTTCATGCAGTGTGTAATCATTATGTTACACAATTAATGGTGGCTGTGCTTTCAAGATGTTCACATAAAATAGAGTGGATATTACAACTTAGTCTCAAAAGGATCTGATCATGTCTTATTGCACAATTTAGGCCTTAACTGCTGTCGGACTAAAGGCTACAGCTCCAGTTTTGGTCAAGGAAGGGCTGCTACATCCCTTTCTTAGTAGATTTTAATTCTGATACAGACATTTTAATTTCTGCAACATGCAGAATCTTTCTCTTTTATATAAATAACTGAACAAGGAGTGGAGTCTATTCATCTTCCATCTAAATGAGCATCGTATACTTCAATTTCTGCTACCAATCTCTTTTTGGCTCTCTGCTCCAATCAATTTCAAGTGAAATTTATCTATTCTGAGATACATTCTCCAGAACAAAAAAGCAGCATTGACACATTATAGCATTCACCTCAGATATATAATGCTGATTCAAGTTCCTGCTATGGTCTCACAGACAGAAGAAACTTAAAGCTGTGGTCATGAACAAGCACATTAACCGCCAAAATACTGTATAATGAACATTTCTGATTTTTAAAAGAAATTAATTTCTTAATTACAGCCTGAAAATAATGAGATAGGTATTAAATATATGATAGGATTCTGTTGCTTTCTTAATGGCTATTTTCCTTAATCTCAAGTCTGGTGTTGTGGCAAATGCTCATAATGCAAATAAATTATCTTCGGTCTTTCTCTTATTGGGAAACACCTTCTTGGTGTTAAAAGGACCTTGATTTCATGCTGAACATAATGAAAATGTTTAGGGGTCTGCAGAAAGCTGAAATCCATCCCACCCTAACCACTCTCTCAGTTATACCACTACAGATATCAAAGCAGAAAGCCCCTGGATTATTTTTGTACAATCCAGTACTAGAAGATATCCTCCACCTTGAAGACTGGCTACAAAGTTTACACTTGTAGACAAGGTAGACCTTACAATAAACAGAAAGGTGAAGCAAAGATCTTAAAGTTATATGTGAAACTTCAATATAAATGACCAGAATAAAACAGCAGGAAATAAAAGCTATGACAAATACACTGAAATTAAAATCTGTTAGATATATATACATCTTGTGTAAAGATCTAATAAACTTAGAAATAGATGTAATTCCTAGTTTCCAAAAATGATTAGTGTCCACTGCTTTTCTTTAAACTGACAGTGTTAAAAATTACAAATCTGGTCATATCAGCTACAGAGGAAAACAATGAAAATTTAACAACTGTGTAAGTATGGGCTGCCTGAGCCAAAGCAGTCCTAGTCTGACTCACAAACGCAGCATATTCATTTAAGTTATAATTAATACCAATATTTTCACAAGATGCCAGAACGCCAGAACTTGGATTAAGGGGGAAAAATAAGAAATAGTAAAATCCTGTTGTTTACAACTTATTGTTTGAAAAAAAAGTATGTTAATTGCTCATCATAAAAAGGCTCAATGATTAGAAGCAGCACTGACTTAACTATTCAGTGTATTTAATAAAAAACAGGAGGAAACGAAGTATAAAGCAAACTGGTGACAGCTTCTGATGACAACTTTTACATAAAGAACTGAGATTATGATAAATTCCAGGGTTAGAGGTTAAATTAAGGCCATGGGTAGAAAGAAGAGCAATCAAATGCATTCTGGGAAATGAGGGAAAATGAGAAAATAACGTACCTAGAAAGTGTTCAAATGGAAGCCAAACAGAGGTCATTATGAGTTCAGTGATAGCATGCCACCATCCAGACCACTACAGGCAGTTTGGATCACTGAAACTCTCAAGGGGATCAAGAAAAGGGGAACTGGGGAAAAAAAATCCAGAGGCTCTACACAAATGACATCCAACTGTCACTGTATAATCTTAGTCAAAGAAATGGAATAGAGATCAATGAACTATAGGAAACCATTTCCTACTGGCCCTGTTGCACAGTAGGATGTTTTTATGCACTATTTTTAATTTGCATTATTCTACAAGTAGGAAATAAGCATGTAAATGGAGAGTAAGTTTAACACAACTAGGTGGATAAATTTAGTGCAACTACAAAAACAGTACTCGTTTTAGCATAAGACCATATTTTAGGCCAAGGGATTTCAAGCCCTTGGAAACTTGGGATGTCAAATCATCACTTTCCATCTTCCTCTTGAAGAAGATGCAAGAAACTGAGGTTGGGTGTTAGCATGCTGGTTGAACATATTTTATAACCATTATTATTTATGATTTCAGTTCTTAGAAGAGCAAAACATTTATCAGATGCTACTGTTTAGAAAAAAATACAACAATATTTTATAGAACTGGACTAAAAAATATGGAATTTGATCAAAATATCAAGGCTCTTAAAAGCAAGGTAAAGAAACAAAAAGGTAAAAAATGAAGATCTACATGAACTCAAAACAGATACAACCTGCTTTATGGCTGAGCATCAAGAAGCTGTTTGCAAGAGGAAAAAAATCTCATCTGAATCACAGAATGGCTTGGATTGGAAGGGACCTTAAAGATCATCTGGTTCCAGCCCCCTGCCACACGCAGGAATGTCACCCACCAGATCAGGATGTTCAGGGCCTCACGAAACCTGGCCTTGAACGCCTCCAGGGATGGGGCATCCACAGCTTCTCTGGACAACCTGTGCCAGTGCCTCATCACCTTCTGAATGAAGAATTTCCTCCTAGCCTCTAACCTAAATCTCCCCACTTTTAGTTTAAAGCCATTCCCCCTTGTCCTGTCATGATGTGACTGAGCAAAAAGTTGCTCTCTATCTTTTTTATAAGCTCCCTTTAAGTACTGAAAAGCTGCAATGAGGTAACCCCGGAGCCTTCTCTTCTTTAGGCTGAACATCCCCAGCTCTCTCAGCCTTTCTTCATGGTAGAAATACCAATGAATGTCAATTGTCTCACAGATTTGGTACAACTCCACCAGGAGACTACACTGGATGCCCCTACATCCGATTACCACTTTTCCCAGGCTTTAGCTATCTGCATCCAAAGGTGCTCCAATTTGCTTAGAAATCATCAAGGATAAGGACTTTCAATTGTCATCGATGTAGAAAACACAGCCTTTATGATATTTAGTCAACTCCATACCAAAAACCTGTAACCATTTCATAACTCGTATAACCCCAACAAAGAAGAAATATATAATTTATAAGATGCATCAGTACCATATGGCCATGCAAACCCTGGTGAAGGTGCAAGGCATGGAAAAAAAAATACTAAAAAGGAGAACAGAAGGAGGAGGAAAGAACCATTGTTTGTGGTGTTGACAATATAATCTAATATAATAATCTAAGCGCACACAGGCATCAACTTAAACCAGCCAAAACCCGTATTTATAGACTCTCAAAATTGCCAGTCTATGAAATGGAAACCCTTACACAACCTCCATAATGTTTTATTTCTACCAACACCAGTGACACTACACCTCACTGCATTTTTACAATAATGGCTAAATTTCACTGCACTTACTAATGTTAATAAAAAACAGATTAATAAGAATAACAATACTTTGCTCGCATAAAACTGACCCGCTACACCTTGATACTCCTTGCCTACAGCAAAGTGACACATAAATACTGTGTGAGCAGCCAAAAGTCTTCTGACATGCACAGACTACTTAGGAGACAGCCAGTGTCACTGGAAGAACTATTACTTGTGGCATGCAACTGGAGAAAAAGAAACTTCAATGCTAATAAACAGAAAAAAGAAAAAGGGTGTGCAGCTTCTCGTAGAACAAGTAAGCATTTCACACAGAGTCAAGTTAGTGAATGCAAACCACAGCACAAAAGTGCTGCAAATTTCAACTGTGTTAGTGGATAGATTAATTTAGGGAAGAGGATATAAGCATCACCAACGCAGAACAAAATTGCTGGGTTTTATTTTAAACATGCTTAAACTCATTCTTTAATATTTAAGTTTAAATGTTGATTTTATTCTGTGCATTTTCCATTGCTTGCCACCTGAAGCTAGAGATCTAAATGTCAAGAATAGCACATTTGCAATGCTGAGTTGTATGAACATCATCCTAACTGTAGCAGTTCAATTTCAACAAATTTATCTGGGTTTTTGCATATCGCTGAATAAACGACTCTGGAATTAACTTACTTTTCTTGGAGGCATTATATAAGATTATTTCTTAGTCTCCTCCTCTTTGATTTAGTATACCTCTTAAGATAATTTATTAATGTTTTGGATATCTCATTCATCATCCATTATTACTGGTGTCATAAATTAGAGGAATGGAACAAAGCACTGGACTATACATTTTTTCCATATTCATCAATAAAATAGCCACCTATGTTAGGAAGTAATGTACAAAAGAAGTTGGTTTATCCACTAGAGTGAGACTGGTAACCCTTTCTTTTTAAAAAAAATTCTTAAACCTGCACGCAGATTATTAGATTTACAGTAAAATATGTTGTTAGTGAAGTAAAAATCACTAAAAATCACCATTAAATATGAGAGGACAGAAACACCTAGTCTGCAAAACACAGAAGTACACACCAGAAATTGCTATGTCCTAAAAGTTACTCAAACAAATTAGAAGGTCAATGAATACCTTCTACGGTATTGCATTGCATGAAAAAAAAAAAAAGAATGAATCATTCAAAACACTGTAATTTTGCCAACATACTACAAGACAGTAGAACAAGCAGGAAAGATTCAACCAGAAGAAATTTAAATACTGGCATCATTTCTCTAAAAGTCTGTCATTATCTCTCAGAAGACAAGTTACCTAAATCAGTGGTGTTTTTTTTTGTTTGTTTGTTTGTTTTAACACTATCTCAACACAAAGGACATTGGAAAAGATGGCTGTAAAGATTTCAGAATATGCAGAAGATAATGACCACTAATAGCAATCCTTATTAGTATGTTACATAGCAATACACTGTGCTATATAAAGTACTTGAAGGAATACAGAATTAATATTATTAAGATATTAACTACTGAGTTAACAAAAACATTATGCCTGTATTAAATTACATCTTTGAATTAAGTTTGAAAATTCAAAAATTCACATTCTGTTGTTTTAGACAAAGACTCAGTTTATGTATTTTGTACACATTCACTGTTTACTTCACTTTAAATAAACAAATCACTTAGGTAAATGAGTATTTTACATGATGGAACAGTACTGCACTCACCTCTTCTCTAACTGTAATATGACAAAGATTGAGCCAAGTCTAGTAATTCATTAATGGAATCAGATTCAAAAGAATGTATGTTCTTTTACTAAAAGAGGAAAGAGACTCCACATGTTGGATTTAAGGTGGGTGAAAACCTTCAGAGACCAGCACCTGTGCATGTGATTTCTATACAGGGAAGAAAAAGCTGTTATTTTTTCTTCTTTAGGCATTACAGATTAGGTATTCCGGGCTCCCATAAGAGTTGAAACCAACAAAATAACTTTTTCCAACTAAATAAAAACTCCTTTCATTGTGTCACCTCTACATCAGGACCCTCACTATTTCACATACAGAACCTTCTGTGAATACAGAGCTACTTTTAGTAATTGATGATTAACAAAATATATCCATACCAATACATTTTAATGCTAATTCAACTAAATATGTAAGATGCATTTTTCCTTTACTTTGGTTAATTATTAACCAAACTGTTTAATGAACTATGTATGACACTTTCCTATAGTTACTATTACCACTGGAATGCAGCTTTTGTTACTCTACAGTTTGATCGACATTTGGCCATGACCACGATACTTGTTATTCAATCTATAAAAGCAGCTTGCAATCAAAGAGCACCCCTTGCACTAAGGTGTATGTGGTTTGAGGATTCACATAACATGGAGGAACCAGCCCCTTCACTGCTTGAGAGCAGCCATTTGCTCTCTCACTCCTGTCTCTGCTTCACGTTGTATCAAATGTGCATTGTCAGGGAAACACTGAGCTTTATTCTTTCCCGTGATGATCAAGATAACCACCCAGCATGTGGGTTCCTTGTATTCCATTTTTAGCCTCAGTGAATTTCTCATTTCTGCAACAGAAAACTGTATTAGACAGGACAGACAAGCATATCATACCCCACATTTCCAGCAGTAGTCTAGGGGGTACAAGACAGTTCTCTGTGGCAAGAAGGACTTTATCGAATCTGGTTTTCCATGACCCATGGGAGTGCTCTAGCCCCTCAGGTAGTAGCTAAAAAAAAAAAGTCCTTAGCAATGGCACCTTTCTTCAGTCCTGCAAGAGGTTTGGCAATTTCGCGTTTCCAAACCATCTGAGATTTTTTTCCTACCTTATCTTTTGATCATTGAGTGGAAAGTGTATGTCAGCATGGAATTGTTCACAGAACCTCAGTCAAGGAACATACACTGCTGATTTACCCAAGATTCACTCCAATATATTAATCTTGGGAGGTATGGAAGAATGTTCATATTTTCCTCATCTTAAATAGTTTACTTTCTTGTACAAATTTAACAACAAAACCCAAGTGAAGGGTATCCAGAACTGCCCTAAGCAGGCAGGTAACCTATGCTCTTATCTGAATGTCATTTCACTTGTTAACAACAGATTTCAACATTATTTAACGACTGTGAAAGCACTGAAAAATCATGGAAATAATGCTTCAACTTACTCCACATTCAATTTGGAATACAAGAGGCAAATTTCCTCAAATGTATGCCAACATAACTTTCCTTCAATTCTTTTCACTTCCAGACCTGCTGAAAATGTCATCAATGCACAATAGATTACTTGGTGACTCGAAATCATTTACTGAGAAGCAAGTGAAAACAAAGCTTGTTTGATTAGAACATAGAAGAGAAACCAATAGAACTTAAAAAACAACAACAACAAAACTTTTTGCATTAAAGGTTCTTGAAGACACAGGATCCTGTCTTCTTTTTAACATCACTGATGTAGAAGGCTTCAGATGTTTATATACCTGCTAGACAGGATCAATTCCCCTAGATGTTGACTCTTAAGGGAATCCATTGTTATGTTCTCTATTCTCACCACTGTAATGTTCTCTAATCACAGACGTTATGTGAAATTTAAACCTAGGCTTCTCAGCAACATCCTGTCCTCTAAACCTTGCTGGGTACCTATACCATATGTGTGATGGACACATATTTTTAAGCCCCATGTATAAGAACAAATGCCTCTGAATAAGAATGTGGTAACACATGTTGATGGATAGGAAAATTAGGAAACCACTAGGCTAAAGGTTGAGCAAAAGAAAAAAAATTAAGTACAAATATTCTTGGGAGGGTGGTGAAAGCAGAGAAGAGATGGGTGTATGGAGTAAGAGATCTACCAATCCTTTCTTTATTAATGTTTAATTCAAAGTACATGGGAACCTGCAACTACCTAACACTCTTATCAGCAAAAATAGGCCCAGCAGGACATCCAAAATATAGTGACTATAAAGGAGTTGTCAAATGGATGAGGAGGACAAAGGAGGCAGTATCCTAAAGAAAGCAGAGAGGTAACAGCAGAGGGCAGAAGCTGGTATTATCTGGTGTCAAAACGTACTCCCCCATACGGGGCTGTGATACTCATTTTCCCCCAGTGCAACTACAAGTAGAGCAACGAAGCTCACTAAAGCTATATGATTTAATAACTATTAAACCAATACTGTTAAATTCAGAATCCACTGGAAACGTACTACAAATTGCCTCAAAGAAATAGGGCTTGTTTACTCCTCATTACAGTGTCAGGGAGCCAAACAGTTGATCTTAAACAACAAAAGTCTGACAGAAGAAAACGCCGCAGGCACTGTCAGATGCATGGAAGAGAAAGTCAAGGCTCAAATGATTGTGTTGATCTTTGACTAAAACTATAAAACAAGTCAGTTTCTTCAAAGCCAAACACAGAACCGCAGCCAACAATAAGGAAACCCTGAGCTTTTTTCACACAATGAATTTTTTGATGTCATAAGCCTTTGGGATTTTTAATCACACTTGCTTTAGCAAGGCAGATGTCTATGACCCAGGTCCAAAACAACCATAAGCCTGGTTTTCCTGACTAATCTTATTTTTCCTACTGTCACCTAAATTCCAGGACCAAGACTTATTAAATAGGTAATGTAAAGCTTTAACCAACTTTTCACTAATTTTTTCTTCCACTATCTAATTTGAACAATTGTTCAAATTTGTTCATTAGCTGAACTCCAAGGTATCCATAGTTATTACTCCCATGGAAATTGGAGTGCTACTTCCAAGACTTGACACAGATCTGGATGTAAAACTCATCCATTGAAAGACTAACACAGGATTAACATACATGATTTTATGGTCTTAACTCAAAATAAAGGTAGTTAAAAACATACATATTTTCTGTTTAAAAGTTATCCTTATTTATCCTTCCCAACTCCTGATTCTCAGCGTTGCCTCTACTGGCCTATGTAATTCTGCCTATCCTTACCTCATTAACAATTCAAAACAATAGTTTAAGAAGAAAAAAAACCTACATTAACTAAACCCCTTACAGTGTATCTTACAGTGTAATTTTACAGTGTATTTATAAGCTTTCTGCTGCTACTCATTAAAAAACAGATTCAATGCTTACTATTTAGATAAGACCTTATTTGAAATAAAATTTTAACCCAGATCAGGTGAAATAATGTGGGCATGCTGCAGGCATCATAACCAATACAGAAAAGTAACAGCAGAAAAAAAATAATGAATAGAAACAGAGGTATGAACAACGGACAGACAAAAGTTGAACTTAACTGACTGGTGCATACCCTCTTCTTCCCACCTCTCACCTCCAGTAAATTTACCTTGCTTATAATTATATTGTTCAGTTCAAGTTTGTTTAGCTGCAGATTTTTCTATCAGATAAGTCAACAGAGAAGCTGCTCCTGAATTTCATGGGTACTGACCAATTTTGTTTCCCAGAACAAACGTTAAGCTGCCAGAAGCCTACGACTTCAACATTTGACTTTGGGAACTAAGTGCTAACTCAGCAGCAGGCACCCAGAAGTGTATTGTTTGACATACAGCAAAAACATGGGCAAACAAAAGATACTTCCCCTGGCCCATCAGGTCAATTAATTTCCTTAACAGTGACAAATGTCTTCAGAACAGCAACACACGACAACAGAAATCCTCTAAAATTCTAGAAAAAGCCAAAGAATATATACTGTGAGGTCATGAACTATGTTTTAAAACATAAACTGTACTGAAGAAATTCTCCCTACTATTGTTAGAGCTGTTTTCCGTATCGTACAGTTACACATACAATACTTCAGAATAAACTAATTTCACGAAATTATATGCCAGAAAGAAAGGGCATTATTTTATTTAGTATTTATGGGCTACCTGTCCAGAGTGCTTAGGATTACAAATATTCATTTCATTTGAACCTTAAATTTCCACAAAGAGTGTAACACTTATTACAAAAAGAAGATAGATTAAATAATTAAATCAGTTAAAGCTCAAAATCTAAACATGAAGCCAAGTCAAACATAAACAGCAGGAATAATGCCCATGTGAGTTTTATACAGTGTACTTCCCAATCTCCTGTACTTTTACTAATATAAAATACATCAGCTTAGACAGTGTAATCTTAATGTTCTTTAACTTTTTTGATTATGAGGTATTACCTCCAGGATCAAAAGAGATGCACTATGAATACAAATTTCACATGATCCTCAACTTCAGAAGAAGCCTGCTCCAGTTGGATTTTCTAGGCACACAAGATATCATGAAGATTACATCATCCAAGGTTTAGCTTGGTTTACCTGATGGTTTACCAAGGTTGTATGTTTACTTATTAGACCGGGTCACCACTCAATAACCCTGGTTAGCCATTTGTCCTCCTTTATTCCAGATGCTGGACTAGAGAATCCTAGAACAAAAATCCTCAGTTCACTGACTGTAAACCACATCAAGTGAGTGAGCTAAAGAACTAAAACTAAAGAAGAGTAGAAGTTCTTAATAAATCTGAGTCTAATTCACTTTTACTCCTGCATATTTCAAAACTTTGTTGTGCTCTCGTGGTCTGACTCTGAGAATGAACCACTTCACTTGCTCTAATAAAAGTCCATCTGCCATAACATTGTCTTTATGCACAAATCAGTCACTGAGGCTAGCAATGCTGACCAAATGGCCCCAAATGGCCTTTCGTAAATGCGGTCCATCAGGTATTTCTCATGTTAGGCAGACTAAGTCAGCACTACAAGTGTGGAGAAGAAAGCCCCTCTAGTGAGTTATCACAGAATAGTTATTCTCACTTTTCCCCCCCTCCTATTTTTGCACATTCTGATACCGTTCCAGGAATGGCAACTGTTTTCTGGTCAGAATGCTCTGGGTACACTCTTAGGGTCAAGATTCATTGAAAGCAAAGACATACTTTGTTTAAAATACTATGTGTATATTAAAGGCTTATGCACCCAATCAAAATTCCAAAATACTTTATGCATATTCACAGCACCTTTTACATTGACTAGACACCAACAATCTCCCTGTACCTCCCATAGCATAATGAAAGAGATGAAGAGATGTAAATTTAAAAAAAATTACCTCACTTTTTCGTTCATTACAGAATTAAGGGAATGGGTGGTACTTCAAGACCTCATTTCACGAACGTCAGAACCAAGACAGACTTGGTGACACAAGCATATATGTCATCGTCCACAACTGCTGAAGGCTCAAAGATACTGTGTACAAACTTTTCAACTAAAGACCAAATAGAGTCTTTCTTGTCCTTCTTAGTTAAAAAAATCCTTACCACTTGGCTTCATACAAGCCTTAGAGAACACAAAAAATTGTGAGGATCAGATGTGTAAGAAGAAAAATCAGAGAAGAAAAGAGAATTCAACTTAAGAGTTGTACATGATGAGAGGACATTCAGCAAAACAAAACAAAAAAAAATGTTTTAAGAAATGCAGAGGTGATTACCTCAGACTTCCATTGCACCCAGTCAGCAGACTCTAACCATTCAGATATAGCCATTCAACATTTAGTACAGCGCTGGGTTTTATTTGCTTACTTTTGGCAACAGACATTTCCTTTTTACACTGCCTGTCAAATGTCACTTGGTGCAATTTGACAAGGTTTATAAGGCAGCAGAGATTGAGAAAACCCTTGTGGTCACCAGTCACTCCCCCAGCCCACCCTGTTATTGCACAAGGGCATGTCAAATGAAAGTTTAATTGGGCATAAAAATTAAAGCACAGCTTTAATCTCACCTCACCACAGTCATTCCCTCTAGACCCTGAGAAGATGGATCTCTGCCATTCCACCACCAAGGTGCAACTGAGTTGCTAACGAGGGGCAGCTATTCCAGACCTGATGCCAGATACCTTTTCTTAGTGAGGCCACAGTGAAATTCTCCTCCAGAGACCAGGTTGGCTGAGGATAGATGGAGTTTGGGTAAGGTTTGGTTTTTGTTTGTTTGTTTTCCTCATAGTATTAATAAAATTACCAGTCCTTCGAACACTATTGTAACATATATGCTCATGGATGCAGGAATACCCCTGCATCATCCTGTGAAGTCCATGACCACGTGTCAGAGATGACAGGGTTTACACCAAGGTGTTGAACTTTGAGCTCTGCCTGTAAGACAGTCCGCCTCAGAAAGACAAAGAGGCTGGATGGCAAGGCTTGAGCTCTGACAGGAGGGGATCAAAGCAAATGTCCAGGGTGGAGAGATCTTCTCCCTGTGTCTTCTACCTATGCAAGACGACAGACATCATTAAACATTTTTCCATTTGTTTACATGTATGTGATTAGAAGGTCTGCTTGCATTTCAATTCCATTTCACTGTCTGCCACCCTTTACTTGTGTCTTCAAGTCAATATACCATAATGGCAGCACAGGTTTTGAGCGGAATTGACAGCAAAACATAGCTTGAGCCTCAGAAAAGGCAAATATCAAATAGAAGTAGAAATATTTTGAAACATTCTGTCAAGACAGGGAAAGTGCAAAAATGCAGCTCAAGAGTTACAAGTAAGAGGTTAGCATATCAAAAGGGACTACACAGAAAGCCACAGTACCCCCAGTAGATGCTGCAAACAGACACAGCACTGAATCATTAGAAACCCATTACTGGCTGCTAGAACAGATTTCTGGCTTTGACACTTGTTTTGGATCCTTTAAAGCTAAGCAAAATGAACAACAATAAAATTGGCATAACCGTAACATTTCACCAAGCAAAATTCTTAACTACAGACAGGAATTAGTCTCAAGTCAACTGGCAGTTAATTTACTGCTGTCAGTTCCCGATACTTTTCAATGATGAAATCATTGCAAACTAGCTCAGGACTTTGAAAACTAAATTCTATCATGTTGAAAAAACGAAACTGCTACCCAACCTTCATTTACTCTGAAGTTAATCTAAAAAATAATTATAGAAGTTGTCTGACTGAGAAGCATGAGTGGAAATATAATACTAGCAATCCAGAGCATTGCTTGAAACGAGAGCCCTTTTTTTAAGAAGGGAAAGTACAGACAGTGAAAAGAACATCAGAAACAATGTCAACTTAAGATTACGTACTACTGAAGAGATTTTTCTTTCTTGTGCAAACTGAACATTTGAGAAAAATGAGAAATCCTTGACTGCTATTTCCTCGCTCAGTATCACATACACCTTGGCACCATCTTCATCACACAGGTTCAAAATGAGGAGGTGATCTTCCTCAACTCCTCTTCATTGTCAAATATACTCAGATCTCATCTGAAGCCTTGTTCATGCTTTTAAACAAGAATTATATTGGTAAGATTCAACCTGCCTACACACCTAAAATTATCATACTCCCCACACACCCCTACAATCCAGCTTACCTCCCAATGAATCTGTTCAGTGTGCAACCATGAAAATACTCATCTTACTGGTTGCCAAAGTCTTCAGTAACTGCATGCCATCTTTACTGATCATGTCTCTCATCAGCCATTTTACATTATTCTTTTTGTTCACATCTTTATCATCGCATAGCATCTTACAATAGTCCAGGAAGACCTCAGTTAAAAGTCTATTTCTTCCATTATTCCCAAAAATGCAGTTATTCGATACAATCTGCCTCAGTATCTAAGACTGTACCTTTACGAGCAGTATATTTGTTCTTCCTTGCCCACATTTCCTTTCTTGTAAGCAGCTGTGTGGTGCTTAGCTGCCTACTGTGGTTAACCTACAACACTACCTTACCATTACTTCTGTTGCAGTTGGACCTACTCATCACTTGCAAACACAGAAGCAGAGGATCTTGATACACACAAAAAATCACAAAGTGCTAAGAGACATACACTGTCATAAATAAAAGAGAAAATAATAATGGCCAGCAAGTATTCATGACATGCTGTCTGTTTTGTTGAGTTTGATTTTCTTCGTTTTTCAGAAGGTGGAATCTTACAAGTATGCTAGGTTCTTGTACTGTCAGGAAAGTCAACGGCTGCAAGCATTAGTGCAGTGAGACTGCAGAGAAACAGGTGAGAGGGATCTGAAAGAAATGTTTCATGTGAAAAGGCAAAAAAAAGTTAGAAAGATGCTTACAATGCTATTCAATCCCTGTCTATGAGCTTTATGTTGAAGGCTTTCCTCTTAAACCCACAGGTTTAAGAGCCCTAGGTACCCCCTTCCTACCCTTCCATTCTTCTTTCTCCGGTTTATGTGGTTTGAGCTAGATTGATCCATTACTTCTGGAAGGGGATCGTGCAAGTCTGAATCTTCCGAGCTTAACAGAATTTGTGAGAAGATTATCCCGAGTCTTAATGGAAACACTGTGTAGAAATACTAGCAAAAGACTACCTGTGTTAGGATGCTCTTGGACTAAGCGATAAGTAACAGCACCTCTAGAGAATGAAGCACTCCGGTCAACCTACGAAAATTATAACGAGTCTTATCAACAAACTTTTATCCCAAACTGGGTAAATTGTTACATGGTGTAAAATGATGTTCACCCAGCCTACATTTGCCCTCAGATAAAATTACTCACAGTGGAAATTATAACAATGACTGATCATATACTATTCCTGTAAACTAACGTGAAAACCTAGTCTCACCCAACAGCTATGAGAAAGCGACAGTGTGCTCTAATTCCCAGCATATGGCAGTTTTGAACGCTGACTTATAGGCAAAGTCACACAGCTTTCTTCTAATATACAAAAACTTTGACACTTCCTCTAAACTCCCTGAAGATGAGAGAAAAAAAGGGAACATACTAGATGCAAAACAGTACTTTCTGCAATCACTGACACTGCAGAATGCACAGGAGGGCTATGCAAGTAACACAGCACCCCAGCTGGATTTCCAACAGCTGATAGCGCCAGTTGCTCTTTCTGTGTACGTACCCCAACCCACCTCAGTTGTGCAAAACGTCGAAGTGGAGCTATGTCCAGTGGTAACAGCTGCTACTGGTCTTGACTCTTCCCCACTTGGTTTCATAAGCACTGAACCCCCAGATAAATGGATTCTGCATTTGTGGGTAAAGGCAGCATGCCTGTATCAAGTATATACCTGATGTCATCGTCAGATATGGTTTTTAAAAAGTAATATTGACACCTACCTCTCCAATATACGTTTTCATTTCTTCTCAGATACAGAACGCCCCGCACTTCACCCTGATAACATGCTTAAGGCTCAAGACAAAACTCAGACAGAAGTCAGTACTGCACACAAAACAGTTTTTCTTTCTCTGCAAACAGAAGTTTGACATTTTATCCTATAGGTGTGTAAAATCAACAAACATCACCGATCAAAGGCAGGAGACAAAAGCAACCAGCAAACTGCTTGGGTCCACACACAGTTTCAAAAAAGCTACATTTATAGTACGACACACAAATGGCTGGCCAGCAGCTGGAAATGGAAAAGGTGTAGCCTGCCCCATACATGTCTCATTTCATCTGACCCTTAAGCCTCGTTGCCATTCCCTGACCTGCAGTCAAGCCCCAACTGTCACCCTGCACCTGAACCAAGCAGTCTGCAAATCAAGACCCATGGACAGTGTATTAACAGTTGGAAGCACTGCACAAATCCAAAAAGCAAAGCAGCACTAGGTGAAATCCATCCTGACTACAGAAGGGAGTCTTGTGGAATAAAAGGACACTTAAGTTGCAAGAGTAAAATATTTATACTACTTTACACGAAAATGGTAATTCGGTTTGCTGGATTTTTCAGAAATGCTAGATAGAAAAGAATTTTTAATTTCAAAGCAGAACTGTCCAAAATAAACTTATTTAAATCTTAATAAACAAAGAGCCAACATAAAATTTGAGGGGTCATTTCACAGAAAATTGTGAAGTCAGTTCACAAACAAAAAGGTGATGTTTACCCTCAATTATAAAACGTTCTCATTTCTTGTAGCTGGCTGCCTTCTTTGAAAAGCACATTTGAAAAAAGTTCAACAAGTCCTAACAGTAATGCACATACTCTGGCAATCTAAAATGCTTTTTGTTTGTTTGCTTGTCTTGTGCAAAATAAACATATAACAACACTGATGTGTTCAGAAGAAACTTTTCCACTGATTTGGACAGAAGTTTCCTCTGCATACAGGAAGTCACCAGCTTCCTGCCTGCTTGTTGCCCTTTCCTCTACACACCCTCACCCTCGGTTCTCTCAAACAGCTACGGAAATGAAATTTACAGGAGTCCCAATATGTGCAAACTTCAAAAGGAAAGAATCTTGTAAATATTATCTGCTGTACATTTTCATCAATCTGCAATTAAAACCAAAGATGATCACATCTTTGGTCTGTTATTCTAGACGGCTTACTGCATTACACACACAGAGTGTGCTGTACAATGAACGCTGAAAGGCATCATCACAAGCAGCACCAGCTTTGTCCATCAGTCTACAAAAAATACACAAACATACACACACATATATATATAAAGAATTGCACGGATAAGAGTATTTGGATTTATTAACTTTTCTCCAAATTGTGTGTATTTATGGGTGCCATAGGCATACGTGCAAATGATGTACATTAAAAATGAGTCAGGCCTAAAAGAGGAAGCACCGCTGCGGACTCATGAATAACTGAAAGCCAAGCAAAGCTCTCCTTTTTTTTTTTTTTAAATATACATATATATACATGGTTCCAAATGAAACACCAGCTGTATATGCTGCACATTTCCAAGCCACTGTTCGGAAAGTACAGCAAAGTTTTACAGGAAGCGGGACATGCAGAACAAACATCAGTATCAGCTGAAAGCCACCCTTCTCACTACAGAAACTAATAACTCCATTATCCCCCAGCACAATTATCAAATAACCCAGTGGATTTAAATTCAGAGAAGTATATTACTAAAGATTTGCTTGTATTCTTCCTGTAGTTATCAGTACTACTCTCCTTATATCTAGTCTTTCACTGTACTTCTCGAATGTCTTTTACATAGCCCAGTATTTAATATGTCTTTACTATTTAAGTCATCTTTTTATTTCCACGATTTGGCAACCTCACTTAAATTACGTGATTTATTAAATACTTTGCAGCTTCCTCCTGAACTGTCTGGGATAGGATATCCTAAAACCTGTGTTCTAACTGGAGCTTCCCCTTTGAGGTGCTTTTTGGCCTTGAGAAAGTCGCTTCCCTCTCACTGACAATGATTAGTGTCATTTCTTCTGTAGATGAAAGGCTCTGCCAAACTACTACATGTTAAACATGAATGCTCTAGATAAAGTTTAGTCAAGAAGGCACAAGAAATCAAAGTACCACCTAGACATTGGATCCTCTTGTTCACATTTACAGTGCAGCAAGGATGCTGATATGAAAATGACTGTGAAATAAACGTGAAATATACCATAAGTCTTTAAAGTCTTTACTTTTAAAAGCGGCTAAACTTACATCTGAAAAGGACAGTGGGAACACTGACAACCCCTTTTAAAGCACAGATGTAAGAAGAAAGAAAAATCATCACAATTTGGAAGAGAATCTGTTGCAGAAAAATCAGAAAACAGAGCAACAGTTCTCAACTCTGCAACAAACCACAGTCCAAGCAGTAAAATGCAGACAGCCCATCAACCAGATACGGATGTTGCCTTCCTACGAACAATGGCAGGAGGAAAAAAAAAGTTGGAAAAAGAGTGCATCTATCCACATCATATGGGATGCAGGAGCCACTGGTCACCTCCACCAGTGCTAATGGAAAATTTCAGGACCCAGAATAAATTCATACTCATCAGCAGTGTATGAGATTGACAAAGTTAAAAAAAAATGTAAGTAAACAGGCAGCGTGTTGGCTAATTAAGTTTGTTGCTGATGCATCTAAAGCACAGTAGATAAGAAAATCATCAGCGCTGCTCAAATAACTGCTGAGCTTCAAGTTACTCTTCTCAATTCAAACGAGTGAAGAGCATGACAGTGAGAAGCTAGATTATAAATACAGCATTGTAAAACTTGTAAAAAGATTACATACTTCCATGGATAAAGAAAACACTCACCTAGAAAACACCACGTGGAAGAAAACTCAAGATCAGCACCATAAACCATTACAAAGTGACACAAATTTGAAGAGCTCCTTGGTGTGGGGATTATTCCACAACCGGGATTTTCTCCTAACTTCTTTTAAAGAACCTGCTGTTGGCAGTGATAAAAACAATGGCCCAGCTGACAATTCACCTTACCCAAGTTACTACGCTAACATCAGAGCAAAGTCTAAATGCCAAAACCATACCTCTACAGTTCTAGAAAGATTCTTTAAAACTTTTAACAAGTTCCCCACCTTGAAATTCAATTCCAACCTCAATACACATCAGACATCTGTACTCCTTCCCAACACAAAGAAAAGCCAGAAGTCCAGTTGTGGAAAAGCTAGAGATTAAACAAAAATAGCACTTACTATCAAGCACGCACAATCTAGGTCTCAAGAAACATAGTTTGGACATTCATTGCCTGGTAATTCCTACCAAGGTGTACAGACTACGTGTGGGTCTAAGGGTTAAATACGACAGCTCAGCAGGTGATGCAAGCAGGGTCTGTTACAGACCCTGGGCTCAAAGGACAAAGCAGGAGGTGTTTTCCCCTTAGCACCTATCTGTAACGTGAAAGAAGAAGGATGTCAAACTCAAGTCTTCAATAATGAAACCAAATATCCCAGGATCTTAAGCAGCCAGCAGGCAAACCATCAGTTTTTAAAACCTGTTAGCAACAGTTTTGTAACATTACTCACTGTAACCAGCACAGGGAAGTTATCACGCATCCCATGATAATGGCTAAAATGAATAAATCACTGGACTGGGAACTGTGAATAGTCTAAGAACCACTGATAGCGATCTGATTACACAGACAGACAGAAATCACTGAAACCTCCCTAAACAAACATCTCATGCACGTACACGCTTGTAGTGCTGAGGTTTCAAGATTTCTGAAGCTGAAAACAAAAGTTAGGAACAAAATTGATTGGGAGGAAAAATCTTAGAAAAGCGTGAAAACCGAAGCCATCCTTAAGATGGTTTTTATCTATGGTCAGTTTTACAGCTAACAAAAAGGGCAATTTTGGCTAAAACTCATACTAGTTGTTCAAATGCCGATGCTTCTGAAAAAAAGAAAAAAAAAAGAAGCAAGCATAAGGGAAATAAAGCAAGATGAACAATACAGAAAAGGGGAGGCTGGATCACCATCAACATAAATTAGATTTATGAAGTGTAAAAACTGAGAGACGTAAAACATCCCTGTGCGACACAGCCGACAACGTTAGGAATGAACACCCTCAACAACAGCATAGGCCCATGACTAGACAGAGGTGGCAGAAGTGTTAAAAATCATGCAGAACGATCAAAAATAGCCAATAAATACTTTCCTTCTATAGCTGGAAAGATTCAAAATGGTATAATTGTATCACATTATATTGATTTTCTTTCCAACTCATTTGTTAAACAGATGTTCCAGATCAGATGTTAAAAAACATTGTGAGACAAACATTTCAAATCAGCACACTTGTTAAACTTATCCCAGAGCCCTGGAGCAGTCAGGTCAGCCCAGTAATCTGTGATCTGTTGATCCTCTTTAAAAACTAGGTATTTTTAAATCTAGATCTGTCTTTAAATGCTAGGGGCTGCCACCACAGAGAGGAATGAAAACACTGTGTCAAAGGGACAAATCAAGTTTTTTAAGGCAGCCTGGCACGATAGAGAATTCAGACAAGATAACAAGAACCAGTGAAAGACAGATGCATTCAAATGTATTCAAACAATAATTGCATGCCTTATTTTTAAATAGTGGAAAAAATGAATCACTGAAACAAGTCATCCAGAGAAGTAAATGGTAGATTCTCAGTATCTTGATACAGTTTTAAAAGCAGCTTAGCCAACTGTAAGTTCGGCGAGAAAAACTCACTCAGACTAAAACTGATGCTGAAACATTTAAGGTGAAACGTTCACATATGAAGACAGATTTGATCCCCGCTCCAATGCAGCACTACAGGACACGGTACGGTACTACACGCAATTCAAATGCATCAACTTTTCGCATAACTAGATTAATTAGTAGTGTGGTAATAATGTTCTTTAACAGACCTAAAATAAAGATTTCCCGACCCATTAACAGAACAAAAAGCCCCTCAACTTTAATAGCACAGAAGTAAATTTTTTTTTTTAACTACAGCACAGGATACGGGGATACTGCCTCTTTGCACTGCACTCAGTTTTAACATATGATTCCTCCTATTATTTTCAAACTATTTCCAACTAGATTTCAGGTCATCTTATGACTTCAGTCCTTTGAGAAACTCACATCTAGCTTTAACAGAAGCAAAATACCTATTTCTCCTCTGTTTAGTAATCCATCAACCTTTACCCATATGGATTGCTAAATGCAGTGTGTCCATCTCCAAGGTCTGGACGCAGTTTGAAGAACTGCTCTAGCGTGGCTCTCGCTTCTTATTCCAGCTCTCAGAGTGTAAATACAGTCAACTATTTCTCCTCAACAACTGTCACACACAGATTTCCCGTCAGATTCAAATCATTCTTTTTTCTATTCAACGTCAATAAAAATAGTAAGATTTATCCCATTATAATGCTATCCAACATGACAAATGTTCTTCAAATTCTGCATCATTTTCCAATTCATTTTATAAAGTACTTGGCCACGCTGCAATATCAGAAACAAACGAACACACACTGACACCTGGTTAACTAATAAAAACGTTGTCAAGCAAAACACAGAATACAGTAGCAGCTTTCCCCCAAACTGGAAATGGCTACAACTATGCCCATTCTTTTGGGGGTCAAAAAACAGAGTTTAAGCCTCACTGATATATCCAACACGGACGAACAAATCCTATCGTGTTTCACAACCCTCTTCCTCTTAGTGCACAACTCAGCCAAATATCTGTGCTTTTATGGGCTACAGAGTGGCCTGCTTTGGGCACGTTACTGGGCTTAGAAGAACACACACAACTTATAGCTTATTTACTAGAGAGCAGCGTAGAGGCTAAGCCAAGCAGTTTACATACCATACCACATTTGCACTCTGCAGTCATCACTGGCTCCTGATCCAAAATTCTCTTACACGTGCTAATCAACAAAGCCTCAAATGGACTAGGAGCTGATTATCTCCGAAACTGTCTATCCTCCACAATTCTCAGCAACAGCTGTTGCCAATTACAGCAGCATACCTAACAGTTTAAGATAAAAACTCCTAAGGACAGAGCACAGAGTAAACTTTCTAAAAGGACTTTAGCAACAGAATTCCTTTCATGGTGAAATGCAAAGCAGTTCTTTGCATATACCCCGTCCGGAGTAAAAATGAATTTATAATAGCAACAATAACCCAGAGACAGCAAAGATCTCTATATTTGCGTAAACCATATGCAGGCAGAGTACGTGTAACACATTTCCCCCAAATCCCACTTTTCTTGCACATTAATTTGAGGTAGCAAAGTCCAAAAGACGCAAGTGCTATTGAAAGCAAAGCAAAGAGAAAAGAACAACGTTCAAGTAAACCCAGTGCTGTAACACAAGGAAGGAGAAATGTGAGAGGAATGTTTTCATTTATACTGCTGAAAGGTAAGTGCCACTCTTGCAGGTGCCACAGTATTTAAGAAAAGATAAAGATATAAGAACCATTTTCGCATGACAAGTGAGCTTTGCTAACACTGCAGCATAAACTGCAAACTACTAGTGTAAAACCAAGCTTGTGCTTTTCTCAGGTGAAATGGAGTGAAACACACAGGAATCCCAGCAGTTTAATTAATCCCTGAACGCTACCATTACAAGCCCCTACTTCATCACACTTCCTATGCACAAAGCTGGAGAACAGCTTTAATCTTCACGTCACTAACAAAAGGATGTTCTTAGTATGTTCAGTTTTCATAGGAGCTGACCATATCTACAATTTCCACAAATTATGGTGCCATCATAAAATCTAGGGGGAGGGGGGGAAATGCACCTTCTTTCCAGTATATACTTATATGTAGAGAGGAATTGCTCATGCTCTCATACTTTGTCATAAGCTGAACTTCACAATGTAGGTGCATGAATCACACAAAGATTAGTTCCCATTGTTGGCCCAAAAGAAATTACCAATTTCAAGTATGAAAGTGTACAAAGAGTTTAAGAACTCAACTATTTCTTTGGGGCAGGCTGTGTTTAATTCTCTTTTAACCTGACAGTATGAAGAGTAACAAGTCCAGTGATTGCTACCATTATACATACGTGTCACATGCATGGGCCACACATTTCAATAAAAAAGTTTGACAATTAGTTATTCGCAATGACATTTAAGTCAGACAATTTTTACAAAACAGGGACTGGCTTCAAAAGTGAAAAATCATTATTGCCCATAAACAATACGCTGATCTTATTGCCCAGTTCTAGGCCTTGTGGTGTTTGAATTGGCAAGCTACAAAGCTAACAGCAGACGATGATTAAGAGAGAGGTGGGATCTAGCATTAATTTAACTACTACTTTTTCTTTTTTTTTAATGTTTTCAATGCCAACAAACAGCCCACATTTATTTGGGATACATTTTGGAAGGCTTAATTTTCACAAGGACATTATCAGCACGTAGCTGAATTAGAGTGTGGCAAGCAGAACTGACAAATCACAACTTCAATGAAGTTTCACTGCTATGAAAAATACTTTTCTTATGTAGTGCTTTTCAACCAAGCTTCAGAGTACTTTGTAAAGGCGGGTTAGCAGGATTACTGACAGTAAAGTGGTGAACGGATGCTGTGTAGCTGTATGGCAGAACTAGAAGAGTATTCTTGAGTCCTGATTCCAGTACATTCCAATCCAGTACATTTTGGAACATGGACCTTTCACGTATTAACTAACATGTTTGTTGTTTGTTAAGTACTTAAAATTATATATACCACTAAAGCAAAGTTATGTCAACATGATGGGACATTCCTTAAAACTGATCCTTAAAAGCAGACCATAGAGCCTCCAGGATGCTTAGCACCACATGTACCTCAACTACACTACGGATGGGTACAGTACAGCCATGTGAGAGTATAAAACTCTCAAAGAGTTAAAATGTACTAACTGCAGCACTTGCACTGGGATCTACACTTACTACCCCACCTGAACTGCTGTGTCCTAAAGAAAAAGAAACGTGACAGTTAAAACTAGATCTGAAACGTGACAGCTAAACTCGATCTGAAGCTGTCACTCTGAAGGCAGTGCGCTGGTCAGTTAACACAGGCGGGGGCAGGTAGGTGGGAACAAGGACGAAGAGCCTCTGGAGGCAGGAAAGCGGAGGGAAACCTGCCTTCTTCTCCAAACTCTTTCTCAAGGCCTGGAAGAAGAGAACTCACTCAACCCTCAGCTCCCCTCCTCAGCCACCAGCATCACCACCACCAATTAAAAAAAAAAATAAAAAGATCCGGAGGGGAAAGCCTTGTGACCACTCTGCCTCCTCCTCCTCCTCCTCCCTCCCTGCTTCCACCTCCCAGAAACGAGGCTGTGCCTCCGGAGGTCCCTGCCGGGCGGCACCTGCCCTGGGCGCTCCGGGGGCAGCAGCAGCCGAGCCGAGCCGAGCCGAGCCGGGCCGAGCGGAGCGGAGCGGAGCAGCGGCAGCCCCGCCGCGCCAAGGCCTCACCGGCCCCGCTGCTGCCCGCCGCCGGCCGCCGGCACCGGCAACCCGGGAGAGGCCTCGGCGGGGGCCTACGCTTTGCCTGCGGGGGGGAGGGGGGCAAGCGGGTGAAGGGGAGCAGACGCCCCGGGGCTGGTTTTACCTGCTGCTGCTGCTGCCTGCAGTGGCATGAAGAGCTGGCTCAGCCTCTCTCTGTCTTTCCCCGCTCCCTCCCCCGCCTCCCTCCCCTCCTTCCCTCCCTCCCTGCGCGGCTCGCAGCCCCCCGCGCCGGCCCGGCGCCCTGCGAGGGACGCGGGGCAGGGGGAGGCGGTGGGAGACGGCCCGGGGAAGGGAAGGGGAAGGGAAGGAAGGGAAGGGGAAGGGCTCGGGCTCGCTGCCCGCCCGCGGGGACGCGCGATGGCGCCGCCTCCCCTTCAACCACCGCCCCCCGGCTCCATGAGCGCAGGCGCCCGCTGCGCCGTGAGGCCGCGGCCGCCCACAGCCTGCAGCGCCTGCTCCATGTGCCCCGCCGGGCCCTGGGGTGCCCCGGGGCTCTGGGGGTGCCCCGGGGACCGGGGGGCAGCGGCCAAGGGGCGCTGCAGGAGGAGGGAGGGAGGGAGGGAAGGAAGGAGGGATGGGACGGGTCTGGCCGCGTCCCGGGCTGCCGCGCAGCTCTGTCACCGCCCGCTCCTCGCAAACAAGGGGCGCTAACAGTTGTTGAAATGAGGAGGTTTGCCTTCTTTCCGAGGCCTTTCGTCCTCTGCGGAAGCCCGAGGGATTTATGTACATGAAACAGACTCAGGAGGGAAGGGAGGCAGCTGGAAATGAGGTTATTTAAAGTGAATCCTGTACGTTGCTCCCCGGCTGGCTGGGTTCAAACCGCTCAGCAGACTTCCTCGTGGAAGGAGGAAGGAGGTGTCACAACCATGAAAACATGAAACCACGAAGCAATGTGCCCACCTGTGTCCACTGGCACCCAGGATGACCTGTCCCCTCCTGCCCGGTGCTCAGGCCGCAGGGTGGGCAGAGCCATGGGTGTGTGAGGCAGGGGAAACTGAATTCTCTCTCCTTGGGCATTGACCCTTTCTTATTAAAAATCTTGAAAGAATGTGAGCTATTTTAGAAGCTCTAGTACTGTGGAGTTCATTTTACTTGTGAGAAGAACTGTAGCAACAACTGTTCAAAGATGAAGTGTGCACTAGGTTGCCGTTTGTGACAACCTCCTAATTGCACCTTCTAATGCAGTGTGTACCCTAGCTGTTCGTTGGGTATGCCAATACAGGACAAAAAGGATAAACTAGAGACATCATCCCTAATCCAACACTAGCTAAAGCAGCTTTATGATTTGAGTCTGCATCTTGGAACAATGAACCTAAAACTGGTGCAGTTTGATTCTTACGTCGTGCGTCAGGGCACCATAGGAAGGGTCAATCAGAGGTACCTAGAAATATGAAACCAGAATAAAACTTGTTAAGTTTAGTAGTTATATGATGAATGTATTGTATCTCATCTCTGACAACATTTCTTATAATTCTCCTGATTTCCAGAGTACTTTTTTGCTTTGTGGGCTGTTTCAGGGCAAGATAATCAGCCCATCCATGTGGATTTACCAAAGATACTTTGAGAGGAAATCTTAACTCCATGCCAGTCTACAGATGTATTTGGTTCCCAGATGTTTGATTAAGAAAAGAGAGAGACCAAAGTAGGTTCCAGCCTGCTGATGGTAGTGTTTTACAGCAATGCATTTAAATTTCTTGCGACAACAGAATGTGTAAAGTAGAAAGAGCAATTTAAAGATAAATGTTAGTAGATTTTAAAAAAAACATGAAGACATAAGGATTTCCTTGCATGTCTTCATATCTGTTAATTTCAATCAGGTTGCTTCATATTCTGTTTGAAATAATGATTTTCTGTTTGTCTCTCTTTTATGTTGGAGTAGATCTCAATATTAAAAAAAAAAAAAAGCCAAGCAGTCAAGCATCTAATTCTTGTCTAGTAATAAATGTTTTGAATACTTTAAGCAGCTCAGTAATGAAATAATTTTGTTCAATACAGGACACAGCATTTGATTTAGAAATCATACAGCCATCTACAGTCAGTCTGTGTATATCACAATGACCTGTCCACTATGAACACATGGAAATACATACTTTCTGCCTTTGGAATTCAGTGCATTTTATACAAGAACACGTGCATAAGTAGCATGCATTTGGGAGGTGAAAGGGCAATGTAAAGAGTTACAGCACATTGTATGTTGAAGATGTAGGAGTATAGGCAGGATTCACTAAATATTTTTTTCCTGAAATTATCAAAACCTTTTTTCTATAAACCTGTAGATTTGTGCTACTGTAAAAAAAAAAAAAAAAAAAAAAAAAAGTATGCACCTGCCTTTGGCACATACTCCAACTGTGTACTCAAATCAGGCAATTGTGAGTTGTCTAAATAACTACTGGAGTAATTATATGAGCATAGGATATCTAATTGTGTGTGCACTTAGGGGATGTCTTAAAAGATTTGGCCCTTTCAGTATTCTCAATATGAAAATTTTCCCATAGAAAATAAAAGCTAGAACAAAAGCCAGCAGGAAAAACAACAGCAGAATCTGCCAAAAGTAGTTTATTCTTGTTTCATTTGCAATCAATTGTTAGGCTCATAGTAACACTTAAAATGCCAATTTAAGCCTGAATGGAGGTTCCACCCCAAAATTAGACCACTGTTTTCATTGTGAGGGGATGAATCCCTTTTACTTACACAACAATAAATGGAAAAATAAATCCCTAATACTATTATTTTCTGTATTAACAAGATTATGGGGGGGTTAAGAACAAAATGCTTACACCTTCTTGGTTTACGTTCAAAATAATACCAATATGCAGTCACAAGACATGTAAGCTTTGTATATATGAACAAAATTATATTTGTAGTTACATATTCCTAATGATCTCATTATATTAGGAGTTTACTGAAATATTTGGAGGGCTAGAAGTATTTTTAAAGGGAAGATTTGGTAAAATTTTACTTGGCTGCACATTGGAAGTGTGAAAAATCTTGTTTTATATTTACTTGCTTTTTGAGTTACGTTGTTCTTTACATTGGTCTGTAATCCAGCTAAGTTTTATATAAGTGCTTAACATCTTAAATGTAAGTAGTATCCATTGCAAAAGAAATGCTTAGGTTGCTTGCACACACGATGGTACAAGCCAATTTAAGAAGTGGAAAATACAGACCTCCTGTAGTCGTTTCTTCTAGGTCTCGTCTGTTAAAGTATCTAGAAATACATTCTAGTTTCTAACTCATTAGGTGGGTTCTATTTTTTTTATCAACTACAGAGTAAAGCTATTAATATGCATATGATCTAGTTAGCAGGATTTCATCTATTTTGAAATAGTATGGATTTCCCAGTTCAATAAAATGTAAAGTAAAAAACCTTCAGTTTTTGACTTAGCAAACTCATACATTCAAAAAGAAAGTAAAATGTTCCTCATATTTTTAATACGTATTTATATGAATTATATGCATCCATAATATTTTATTTTACTGAGTGTATATATTTATTGTGTGTGTATATATATACAATTGTGTGCATATACAAATATGTTTATATAAATATACATACGCACATTACTTGTTTGGATCTCATATTTCATCTGGAATCCAGGAAATTTTACAGTCTCAGGAATCTGAGAAAATCTCAGGATATTTTGCAAATTTTAATGACTGCAGCTTCTCTCATGAGGCAAAAGAAGCTCCCTTACGTATCAACTGTATTCCCATAGAGACACCAAGAAACACTTTTAAAGTACTTCTAGCATTTCTAGACCATATAGTGAGGTGTATTCTATTCACACGCATTAAAAACAGTTATATCGATTTTACATTTTTTCTTCCATTAGTCTCATACAATTTCCATTGCTAAGAATCACTCATTCACTCTGTTCTGGTTTTGTACATTATTTTAAAATATTTACCAATCATAGGAAAATCATCAATTAAATATGAGTATTGTTCTGTCCTTTTTGTTCTCCACCTAAGCCTTCTTGTTTACATCCATATGAAAAACAGAAAATAAGAAAAAAAAGTTTTGCTTCTAAATTGCAATATGGCTTGGCCACAGATGTTCCCGTTTTAACTGAAATGGGCCTTAAACAATTTTAAAATTCTTGGTTTTAGCGGAGTTTAGATAAGCTGTCAGTGAGCATGTATGTCAAGTGATAGGAGTCAATCAAATCCACATATTATTTTTTGCATTTCTCAAATACCCAGCCAAAATACAGTGTTTACTTCCAGTAGGAAACCAAACAGCTCATCCTTCCTTAGGAAAATGCATAGCTTGACATCCTGACAGTTATGTTCAATATGATGAAATTCATCACATAAGTTTGACAAAGAGGCAGTACTTAATGTGTTCTGAATCTTTTTAAAGAAATCAAGCAAAGTAGAGCAAGCAAGATGAAGACAGACTGATAAACTACTGTTGGAAAGAAGAAAGAGAAGCATGCACTCCAGTCTAGCTCAACTAAAATTTGCCTCAGGTGAGACTTCCTCTGAAAAGTGTAAGGAAACCAAGCTCCTGATATTGAAACACATTGTGCATCAGCAGAGAGTTGTGTCAGCGTAATCTGATGTACGGTGTAGTTGTTAGATCAGTGCCCAGAGAGACGGGGAAGCTGGTTAGAACAGAGCAAAGCTATATGAAAATTTCATGCAGAAGTGAAAAAGAAAAACAAAAAAGAAAGTGTATATCAGGAAAAGTTCCTGCTAGAAGTATCCAAAAATGCACAGTAATTCCTGTGAATATGAGTGTCCAGGGCAATGTTTATGCGTGTGGTGCCTTGGTCCTGATTCAGGCAAAACCTTCCATTGACACTTAAGTTCTATTGATTTCAATGGGGCTTAAGTGTTTTCCTGAATCGAGGCTAATTAAGTACGTCACATACAAATACTCGTGTGCATAAATTGTTTACAGGATTGGGGCTTTAGGGCTTGTCTAAACAGAGACACTCAGGAAAATTAATCCAAATTAACTAAAGGTATGAATTTAAAGTGGATTAGTTAAACCACATTAAACCCCAGTGTGGACTGGGGTTTAATGTGGTTTAACTAATCCACTTTAAATTCACTGTTTTAATTACTTTGGATTAACTTTCCTGAGTGTCCCTGTTTAAGCAAACCCTTAGTGTATTGAATAAAGTCCCCAAATGAGTCAAAATTAAAATAGACCCCAAACTAAATAAATAGCAATTCTGCATTGGCAAGGGATGAAATCTTTAATTTTTACAGTTCCAGTGACTATGTACCACCAACGTGCAGCAATTGAGATCAAACTACAGTCAGTGAACATGACAATGGAACTAAGCCGTGAAACTCTGAGCTGTGGAGGAAAGGCTGCTCTGACAAAAAATCAGAATCAAAAGCAAATTTTCAAATCCATCTTGTGTGCTATGGCAATATTAAACTGCAATTTATAAATGAAGATCAGATTTATTTCCACTTAAGCTGGCAAGACCAGTGAAGGTACTTTGGTTGCCAATGCAGTCTGCGATGGCTAGCAAGTAAGCCAAAACTGGCAAGAGAAGTAAGATTATCCTTAGTTATGTAAGTAAAAAAACATTTGTATTTAATAATAAGCTATTACTACTGATTAGCCACTTCAATACAATAGATAAATAAAACATTCAAATAGCAGTTGATACTATTATTTTGATAAACGAACATTTATGTTCTTTTTAATACTGCAAGTCTGACTGGGGTTCCACTGGAAGTGATGGCACTTCACTAGGCATTGAACTGGGGGCCTACACAGCAACCACATTCATCAAGTGCTTTAAAAATATAATGAAAAACAACACTGGGATTGCAAGCTGTACAATTTAACCAGCTATCTTTGAGTGGCTTGATTTTTTTTTTAAGTAAATAAATAAATAAATAATAAGCCATTGATAACTACTCAAATTGGCATGAAATATCAGACTTTCATGGCCAGACACCCAGCTGGTATAAGTGGGCAGATGGTCCAATCTTTACTTAGAAATGATAAGTTTGGGAAAAATTTTGATATTTTTTTTTTTTTTTAGTTTAAGCAAAATCTGTTCCTCTGCTGAAAGTGACATTTCTTTAAATAAAAATATTGTTGAAAAAGGTTAGTCTTTTTTGTATTTAAGCAATGTTATTCATTTTTGTTATTTCAATGTTGGAACTCATTATAAAGCTAACGCTGTCTTTAGTTACACTGCAGACAGCTCCAGCATTCTGACTGCTTTACAGCCGTCGTTGGGATATACAGGCACAAAGCTAACGTTTAGCTGTATTTTTTTTAAATAATAATTAAAAAAAAAAACACTCTGATTAAAAGAGCCTTTACCCCTTATAGCCATGTGCCTTCAGTGCTTGGTAACCAGTGCAATTTTAAGAATCCTCTGCCTTGCCCATTTATGTCAAAGTATTGCAAAGCAATTCGTAAGTGAGCGAGATGGTGCAGTTCTGATAGGCTTCCCCTGTTCCCAGCAGAGAGGCACAGCCTGTCCTGAGCAAGCCCTCTCTGCTGTGTGACACTTCTCTCCTGCTGCTGACACTTACAAAGGGAACAGACTGGTGCTAGTGACGTGAGGAAAGGAACAAAGGGAAAAGACAGGACAGGTGAGAAAGAGTCAGGGTAGAGTGCCTGCCTGTTCTCTACAACCAAAAGCAGAAGAACAGTGAGTTGAAAGTTGGAGTAACTTTACCTTAGTTTCTTTTCTTAACTTGTCCAGCTGCCTCGGTGATTTCTCTTCCTCTGTAGTTATCTTTTTTCCTCAATCCCTTTCCACACATCACTTCATGCTTCTTTTTTTTTTTTTTTTCTAAAAATAATTCAAAATCTTAAAGTTGTCATTATTAAACACTGCTATGCTGTTTCAGTAATTCATTTACACTGTCCTTTCACTAGCCTGGAACATAGTTAGGAATATTCCCGGTTGCTTAGCTTTTGATGCAAAAGATTCCTTTAGCTCACAGAGATCAGAATAAATGGCTGTGCACACTATCGATGGTGTGCATGTAGAATGTATGCGGAAGTTAGGAGCAAAGGGACAGAAAAGAAAGGAAAAGAGAGGGTTAGTTTTCACATCAATTTTTGTATTTCTTGAATTTTATTCAATAGAATGTGCCCATGTACAGGTGAAAAAAAAACACACATCCTCTCATTTCTGCTGAAAATGACTGTTCCCTTGATAAGCAGAAAACAGTAGTTCTGATCCATGCCCTATTTTGAAGATATCTAATTTAGTGCCTAAAGGAATTTGAGGGCAAGAACACCTCTTTCATTACACTGACTCCCACTTGTTTTTTACAACAATTAAGTGTAAGCCCTACAGCAGCACAACTGTTAAGATTTTTATGGCTCTTAAAAGGGACACTGTCAATTTGAAATGAGTAAAATATCACACACTGAACGATGACAATTGTTTATGGCACTCCTTTTCCATCTTGCAGCATTAAAAATGCGTTTAAAATTTTCTTTTCTCTTGATACAGTGTTTGTCTGGGCCAGGCAGCAGTAAAGTAATTGCCCTCTGGCTTTGCAAAATGTACACAGGATCCTCTTTGCTCAAGCACAATCTTTGCTTCTCTGGTGATCTGATGTAGCAGCATGTCTCTTCACCAGAGGGGTGTCCTAGAAAAGGAAGGAACTCCCTCTGTAAGGTGTTTTCACAATAATATTACTTTTTATTGCTACAATTTTTATTCAAGGATTTCACAAAAAGCTTTAAATGTGTCAACAGATATTCAAATTAGCCCTGAAAAAAAAAATCTGTGATAGAGTAAAGTGTGGGAAGGATGAAGTTAGGAGTTCACAGCCACAAAGTCAATCAAAAACAAAGAACGCTTCTGCTGAATTTATCATATCCGTTAACCTCATTACGATAGTGATTGTCTGGGGTGCATTTTAGTGTAATAACCGGTGAGAGATTGGGAAGGGATGAAGCAACTGTTTCCCCTAGAACACTTTATGCAGTGCTGCCAAGGGAAGATTGTCTTATTTCTGTCCTCCCTATAATTCGTCTTTTCCCTTTGAGTGAACCAAGGCAACTGGCCCTATTCCTCCCCTAATAAACTTCTGTAGCTTTTGAGCGGGCCAGCAGAAGACAATGGAAACTGTCCACATTGCAAGTATGGATTCAGCTAAAGATAACAACCATTATTTATCTCTACACTTCTGGCCTTTTTGAACAGCTTTTAATCTATTCTGCTGGTATTAGGTGGGAATTTAAATGATGTGTTGCTAAGTACATGCAGGAGTGAAACTATAAAGTAAATCTAAGAGTGTTTGTGTACACATGGGGAGGTAGGACACAAGGAATAAAGTGGAGAATACGAACTGGTTAGATCATCATCACACACACAAAAAAAAACAAATTTTACAGAATATAAATATGTACTGCAAAAGATGCCCAAACAAATTAAACAAATCCCTTCAGCATACACACAATCTTTTCTTTAAAAAAAATAAAAACAAATAAATAAATAAAAAATCTTTCTAATCTGTTTAATTTGTTATAAAACCATGGAGAACACAAGCCTGGTTTTTACTTTTTTTTTTTTTTTTCTTTTCTTCCTGAAATGTGCTGATTCATTGAACCTATTTTAAATGAAAATGTTTTCAGGATCACAAAAAGTCAAACTATTAAAATGTCTCTCAGTAGTCAAAGTCTTGCTGTGTCCTTTGTTAAATACTGACTTTAAACCATGATTTCTACATAGAGTTTTATTAGCAGTCAGTAAGCAAATCTGAATGGCCTGATCCTGCATTGCTGACACCATGCTGGATGAGGCAGAAATAAAACAGCACACTGGAAATTAGATTAAAGGCCAAGTCTGCAACTGTTATTGAAATCCAATAACTCAAACTGCAGTCTTACCAGCAGTTAATAGTCCCCATGGTGCTAAATAATCATAAAGCTTGAGGGTATCTACTATTGTGCCAGCACACCAAAGAGATGCAACCATCCTTGCCCCAAGAGTTGTAAAACAAAAGCCATTCTTCCATCAAAGGGCAAGTTTTCTTGAGGGGGGACTGTACCCGTGTGAAGAATTGGTAATGTCTTCTATGACCTTTTGTAATTCCTTTCCCTATCTTTATAAAGTCTACGTACATAACTTGGAAAGGACAATCAACTTCTGTTGCAAAAAATGTGAGTGTCAGCCTGTAACATTAGCAACCAAAGTCAGATATCTCGAAGGCATCACACAAAGTAGTTCTTTTTAGTAGGCAAGTGTAAATATATCCCTTTTGGTTTTGTCCTGTCTACAATGTTCCTATCCTAATCTTGAACACCAAGAACACTATTGCTTCTGACTTCTCCAGGCACAAGAAGTTCTTTTCTTGTTACTTCAAAGGAAAATGAAATCAAGAGAAAGAAAGAACTCCAAGGTTTTAAACTTTATACAATGCGATCAGTTCTCCTTGACTATCCATTTCACCCTGAGCAGATGAATGAGGGTCAGCAGGAGTGAGTTTTTGTGTATGAGACCAATTGTCATGCTCATCTCAGCATTAAGATGAAACAAAACTTCTTCAAGTAGCATCAAGGAAAAGTAGGTGAGTTAAAAGGAAGACACCAGAAAATGCATGTTCCTGCACTGTCACTCTGTTCCTAAATAGCAAATGCTCCCAGTTAGATGGAAGAATAACTTCTCCACCAAGTCTTTTCTGTCTAGCAAAACAGAGTAAGTGGGAACAATTTGAAAATAACCAGAAGTAGTTCGTCTTCGTTGGACTTCTTGGATTTTGCCTGACATCACAGCAGAAGACAAGAGTAAAACTGAATTTTCACTTACAGAGGTCACTGTAGGTTCAGCTATTAAGTTCAACAAGAGATGGTTTTACTCACAAATACGAACAAACTAGTTTGGTATGCTATCCCATCTAAAACAAATTTCTTTCAAGTATAAGTTTGAGTTTGAAGACTTAATTCAATGGGAGCTTTTGCTCTTAAGAGTTGTCTTTTTAAGACACTATTTCATACAAATCTATACAGCATTGCCAATAATGCTGTTCAGTCTTTCCACAAAACTGCATCTATCACTTATGGAGAAGAAAATATTTGGGGCACAAGTAATAGCAGTGTTAAATACCTTGTTCATGTACTATGGTACAAGTCTAATTTATGGAATCCATCCAGTCTCCATGAATATTTTTTTCACCTCCTTTTTTATCTTGTTGATCTTGGTTTTGTCACAAATGAGAAAAAAAGAGTGACAGCTGAACTGTCACGTAGATGTTTTTTTCTCTATCCAAATAGGAATAATTTCAGTAATGTAATAGGGAGCATGTAGCTCCATTCAAAAGAAAGTTTAAAGGTCTGTAGCATGAAGAGGCCAAGTGCTTTAAATAGTGTTAAAAAAAAACAACGATGGACAGCTCTTTGCCTGATGTCTGAGGTCTGATGCATCTTTTGGACAATAGCCAACATTCTTATTCCAATGTTAAAAATATATATATTATTTTCAATCCCAAAATTTGGATTTAATCTTCTGAAGTTTCAGATTTATGTAGTGTCATAGTATGCCTTGGAGATATCACTTACCTAATTTTTCTTGTTCATTATCGCCCCTTGTTTTGTATAAATTGTTGTTATGTTGAGATTTCTCTTCCCCTTTTATTAAGGCAGTTAACCATTTACCATTTTTATATGAATTATCATAGAAAAATTTATTTGCTCTATAAAAATAATTGGCTTCTTTAACAGCAATATTATTCAATAGTGCCTTAATCTGTAGCAATTCTACATAAGCTCTTTACTATGGGATTTTTGATGTTCTAATTTTTTATTGTTAGCTTTGCTAATAGCTCCAATTTTTCTTGCCTTTGGCATTTCCTAATTTCATGACATACACCTAAAATCCAGCTTCTAAAAGTGACTATGAAAGCCTTCAGTACAGTACAATATGAAACAAAGACCAAATTAAAATTTATGTATTCCTTGATTTTCCTTTTAATGGCTATTAGAAATTCTTTATCCTTAAGTAATAGAGTATTGAATCTCCAGTGCAAACCATTTTTATTCTCCTCTCTTTGAATTATCTCTATTATTTCACTGGAATATGATCAGATAAAAGGAATCCATGCACTTTAATTCTCATTTTACTCCCAAACAGGATTTTGTCTCTGCAAAAATACCTTGTCTTTTATAGGACTGATTTTCCACAGAAAAGGAGCCTCAACTTACTTCACTGGGGTCAGTAGAGCTAATCACAGATTCAGAAAGTAAAGCTACTTCTCTTCATATTTGTAAGTTTGTCTTGCAATCATTTATTTCCTTTTTTTTTCCTTTTTTTTAAATTTTTTTTCCTAACTATAAAGTATCTACCTTCCATTCAACTTACAACTGAACTTAAAAAAAAAATTCTTGTTGATTTTCTATTATATGTGTCACAGGAGAAACTGATGGGAAGATTGTCTTTTTTTTTTTTTTTTTTTTTTTTTTTTTTGTATAGAAATACAGGTAGTAGAGCTCCTCCAGAAGTAAAGTGTTTCTGAATGTACACCAAAGTCATACAGTCTAGTCCTGTGGTGACAGCAGACTCTTCAAATAGTCAGAGTTCTTTCCTGTATCTCCAAATGAAGGATAGTAATCCTAGAATTTGCTCTCTGCTTTTAATTTTTTTTTGTTTGTTTTCTGGTTTATACATATTTTAAAGAGATGAAATGAGAATCCGCCCCATTTTTATGTATGTTTTATGCAATGTGTGGCACTAGTAATCAGAAGTAAATGAGTAAGATGCTTTTTCCTCAGTATAAAGCTCCTTTGTGAAATTTAACTAAGACAAATGTAGACTATATTGCACTTTCTCATTTTGTTTAGTATTTTACCAAACAGTTTTGCTGCTTAAGTTATTAGTATAGTCACTGTTCTCTCATTCTTTTGATGGCACAATTAGGTTTTTAGTAAGTATTCAGATTATTGCAAATATCAAAGCAGTGTGAGGTGAAGACAGACAAATAAGACAAATAAACTGTGTATGATAAAAATATAACCACACTTAGGAGTAAGATATTTTTCATTTCAAAGGCTGCTTTGTAGTATAGGACTTGGTCATTCTGATTTGAGTTTCACATTTAAAGGTAAACTAACAAAGTGTTTATTTTAATCAGCCTGTCCTGTGTAACCTGGTGGAAAAATAAACATGAATTAAAAGGCTATCAGTATGACAAAATGACTTACCTTAAACGTTAATTTGAGGAAAAAAAAAACATATTTCTTTCACTGTCGTTGGTTTTGTTGAACTGATGTGTCTCAGTGCAACTTCCCAATGTTTCGAGCTCTTTTCGTTCCCCCCCCCCCCCCCCCCCCCCTCCCCCCCCCCCCCCCCCCCCTCCCCTTTTTTTTCCCCTTGCTGTGGTGTTTACTGTTTCTCAACAGTACCTCTTTGCCTGGAGGACAACAGTCACATAACAATATGATGCCAGTATTTTTCCATAAAGAGCTGACTGCTTCTTGGGGATTGTTTTAAAGTTTCTGGGATGAAACCTGATTTGGCATAAATCTATACAGATGGAAATCTTGGCTTAAGTATTCATACAAATTTATGAGCTGTACCTTCAGTCGTATTGCCCATTGAAAAATTAGTGTTCCCTGTTAGCATCATCCTCCCCTTTACATTAGCCTTTGTCAAAAGAGGAATAGTTATGTGGGCTGTAGTGGTACTCTGACAAGTTCAAACATTTTTGTGCTTTGTACAGTATATAAGGTTCCTATCTCAGCTTTCATGTAATGCATATAGGAATTTTAAAATGTATATATGAAGACATGAGTTAAAGGAAATTGAACTCTTCACAAATTAATGTAAGTATTAGTAAACTGCTATCAGCATTTGCAGTTGTAGTATTCAGCTATATTATTACATGCTACTTGAGAGCTCTGTTTTATGTTGGAAAGAGTCAAAATAAGATGGAATACAAAAATACACGATAAAGAAAATTTCCGTGAAATTGCTATCAGGTGCTTAGGTCAGTTGAGTGGCAATATGTGCCAGTTCCTGCGTGCTTCTTCCTTTTGGACAAAGTCCCATGAAAGGAATTGAAAGGATCTTATTGACTTAAGTGGAAACTGGAGGAAAGCTAGGTGCAGCCCTTTATAAAGAAGACTTTAAAACCAAGGACCTTCTCTTTTCTCATTTGTCTGGAATCAGTGTAAAATGGTAATGTGCATAAAAAAAAAAGAGTGAAAGAATAGTAACAGAGGCAGCAATGAAATGTTCACTGGTGTTACTGTGCCTAAAAACACACCCATTTGTGATAGTAGTGCAGGTTGACTACCCGTTAGTGAACGCAGCATGTACAGGGTAGGTCGTTCCATACTTAAAAGTGCATTTATTTGAGCTTGTCTCTTTGTGGCTAGGTGATACTCCATATTCTGTCTTCAGCTGCTAAGTGCTGGTGCACTGTGTCTGTGATTTATTGTTCTCATAATCGGTAATATGTCTCTTATGTATATGCTTTCTTTTTCTTAGCTATTGTCTGTGATGGTCATATTAAAAAATCTTTTCATGGTTTTGTGGCTTGTACAGCAAGTCTGCATTGTACTTTTTTATACTCAAAATGTTTCCCTTTGCAATTTGTTAAAAACTTAAGATTAAACTGGATGAAATGTAGAATGACACCCAAAAAAATCATATCCATTGGAGAGACTTGAGTTCAGTGAGTGGAGAGACGGAGGGGAAAGCAAGTTTAGTGGTGCAGGTCTCTCATCTTTGTTGAAGACCATTACAGTCAATGCTTACACCAGCTGTTCACAATGCTTACCTGCATCTCTTTACCCCTGTAATCACTAATATGACTTTTTTTTTTTTTCAGTTGAGCACTTCTTGATTTGGGTCAAGTAGCATCTGCCACCTCTTTTTGTTTAGCATAACAAACTCTTATTCTACATCCATTTGCTGTGTTATGTGTTGACACTGCTGCTGTGTCGAGCAGTCAGAGGGTTAACTGGGTAATCTACAGTGCTGAGCCACAGTCTGCCCTTCTGGGCTTTCTGAGTTGTTGGTGAGAGCTTTCCCTTGCTCTGCGATGGATCTCAGAAAAGCAGCAAGTCTCTGGTGAGCAGAGTTTGTCCTTTCACAAAATTTGGTCATATGCAATTGGCTGCGCATTAGGTGTCCAGAAGACACAAGTTCAGATGCTATGACTGCACAGAGATAAATGCTGCCCTTTCATTAATGAAGTTCTTCACTCACTGCAACACTGATACATTTCTGTTCACAGAGCAAACTCACCTGGAAGTGATGAGGATATCGGGTGCTTTTTGCACTGCTCTGTTTGAGAAGAGATTTTTGGAGCATCTTTTCATTCTCTTCCTTTTTGCGCTACATGGCATGATATGGCTCAATGTGCTTATTGCGTGCCTGACTTCCCTCTGTTCTATGTGCTGTGGTGTGTAATTAACAAGCAACGTGCCTTTTATACAAAGGAAAAGCAATAGGTGGACTACATGGCAATTTTCTAGTATGCAACTGTGTTTCCAGAGCTGTGCACATTGCTGCTGACACCTTTACAAGTATAATAGTATGAATTTACCACACTGACAGAAATGCAAGGAAAAGGCAAAACCATGCTGGCTTCTTCAGTGCTAGAAAAACAACAAATTAAAATGTTTGGCAAACAGAGGACAAAATTCATAGGGAAAAGACTTGTACTTCCAAGTTTCTCAGGGTACATCAAGCAATAAAGATTAAGAATTTATTATAACTTCATGTTCTCATTGTTATTTTTATCCTTCTGTCTCCTTCCCCACCTCACTCCATTACCTTGCTAGTAGAAGACTCTATGTTTTATGAAGTTATCAATAAAAGTTACTACATGTACCAGGAATGGTGAGTGTTCCTTTAGTATCCAAAATATGTTGCATAATTACACAAAATTGCACTGAGTTACTGTGAACTTTAATAAGATCTGCAAGTAGTCTACTAAAAGAGTTTCTGTGAGAATGGTCAAGTTAATATGATTGGTATCTAAAGGGCAAGGCTGAAATTCTCTGAGCAGGAATATAAATCAGAATTTTATGAATAATGATTTTATTACTCATTAAAATAAGCAATAGGTAGTGTGATTTGTGCTAAGCACAGGGTAGCGAAATTAACAAGTTTCCATGTTTGGTACTGTGGAACCATAATTTTGTGTGCAACTAAGCCTTTCTGGAACACAGGTAGCAAAGTTTCTGCCCATTTTTAAACAGGGCAAGATATCCACTAGAAAGAGAGGATCAAAGCAATCCATTTATCTGTATCATGGGATCAATGAGCTAGGAAACAGTCCCCCCCGCCAACTAGATGGCATTAGTACAACTCCATGTAGATAACAGAAAACTCCCCAAAAGATACATCTCTTTTCAAGTAAACTAATAGAGTTAGCTTTTTTCTTTACTCATATAAGTAGCTTGACTGATTACTTGCAAGAAGGAGATGTTGTATCTTAAAATTCCAACAATAACATTCCTACACATTATTCTACAGAGCTCTTGCCTGAGGCCCCAATCTTGTCATCCTTCCACACACAGCATTTCCATTGAAGTCAGGATCAAGAAAATTATAAACCCTACAGCATAAAAAGATATGCTTGGTTTCTTTGGCACTGGAAAGCTCTATGTGCAGGCCTTTGGGTGCCATTCTGTGATTTTGACTCAGGCAAAATGGGAAACAGGGGAAGGTTAATGTATATTACTACCAAAATTACAATAAACAGTATATAACTCTGGTTAGACTCAACCAGTGTTAACCTGTAAACATTGGAATGCAGCCTCAAGGTGATATTGTTCTTTTAAGATTACTGTTGAGTCTTTTCTCATGAGCTCATCCTCACCACTTTCTGGCTGGCCAAGTAGCAGTGGAGGCTTGGAACCAACTGCACTTTGCAAGACAGAAGTGGTGGAGCAACCCTTTTGTGAACACCCTCAGCAGTGGTTTCCCAAACTTTTGCCACCTTTCCATTATGCTTTCAGAATATTGTCCAGAGGAGGCTGCCTTGAAGACCTTTATTTTAAATGCCACTAGATGTTTTGTCTGCTTTGTGTGAGACCATGCTATGCTCATTGCCAGGATATGCCATCCGTGGATATCCAGATGAAGAAGAGGTTGGCCTTGACCTGCAAGACTTAAATGGTTCTGAATGATCTGAGAAATTCTCTTTCTCCACCTGAGCTTGTATGAGATGTTCACGTATGCTGTGTGCATACTTGCAAGGATGTATCACTTTGCCTTCTCCTTTGCTGTGCCAAGTCCTGGTTCAGAAGCTGTCAGCACCAAATACAACATAATTGTTTCTTCCATTCTTGGACTGTCAGAGTAGGTGGTCAGAGAAAAAGGACAGGTGAAGAGAGAACAGTTAAGGCATGAGAAGTCATTTCATAATGCTTTTGACTTTTTTTCTAAGAGGACCAAGAACACAAGACATAAATATGTTAAGCCCCACCCCACAAGTATCTAAATTATCAGTTTGGGTCTCCTTATTCTCTCAGTGCTTAGAAGTTTCTGAAATACTTTTTTAGTTTCATTCTCATTATCTCTTCTATTTTATTTTTATTTTACATGTTAAGATGAAATGTATGGCAAACAATGCCTCAAGCATTGCAGTATGGGTAGGATCCAGGTTTCTAAATGCCCCAGTTAATATAATGTATAATGGTGCATTCAGCAGCAATGCATCTGATTGAAATAATTTGACTGGAATTAAACTATTGCTACTAAAATTTATGTAAAACTAATGAAAAATTTATTGGTTTATAAAATCCTTGCTTTTATCCAGGACTAACAATTCCTATGCAACACTAGTGATCCTCCCACAAATAGTCGAGAGGAAATAAAATATAAGGGAGTTCATCAGTTCATATTCCCTGAGATCCTCACAGTTACTCTTCTTTGTGATCCAGTCTTTTAACTTTTTCATGACTTTAATCTTAAAAAATAGATTTTTAATTAAATTCAGAGCTATTATTCCCCTTTAGGGGAGGTGGGAAAAACAAATGCAACTCTGATGCAGGACCTCTGAGCATAACACTTTCCCTCTCTTTACAGTTCATTTTGGCATTTTTATATATCTTCTGCTAATAAAATGTAATGATTTTCATCTTTTACTTTGACATCTGAGTCTGTATCTTTTATCTGTTGTTTACAGCGTTTCAGCCCATAAATAAATCATATGACAAATAAATTACTTAATCTTGTGTTTTATTTGGAAACACATTAAAGCCTAGCTTTCGTGGGAAAAATCACTTTGCACCTTACAATTGCTTATATACTTTTATGACTTTTGTGTCACGTTCAAATACTATCAAGGTATCATATCAATACCAATTGTTCACAAGAGCCACATTTTAAACCTTTCAAGTTTTCTGATAGAGTTTGATAGGAATACTTTGAAATGAAAGTACATCTGTCTTTGGCAAATGGCAGTTTCAGCTCTGAGTGTTTTTTTGGTGTTTTTTTTTTTTTTTTTAATATGATATGTGTTTTACAAAAGCAATATTAATCCCTAGAACTTTCTTCAAATCAGTATACATATGATTATAATGAAGTCCATTTATCCAGTCCCCTGTATACAAAGCTGTTTGTTGTCAGCATCTGTTTTTTTCATCCACTGTAGATTCACTTATCCTGCACATTCCCAAAGTTGCTCTTTGTATTTTTTGGCATCTGTCTAACTGTTAAAATAAATGATACTGCACTGAATTTCAGGCTGTATTTTTATTTGCAATTTCCTTTAGACACATTTTGCTTCAACAATGAGGATTATGTGATAAATATTTTCTCCACTGTTGTGAAAGAAAAAAGTTTATAACCTCGATGCATTTATCAAGCTTTTACCTGGTCAAAGAAAATTAAATCAAATTCTAAATAGTTGCTTGCATATCTCTTCTAGAAGATTCTTTCATAAATGCCTCCCACAAAACTATCTTTCACATAGAGAGTGTGCCCTCTTTTCTTAGGTTAATTGCTGAAATACGATGTGGTTTGGTTTCATTCTTAGTAATTTCCGGATTCTATTCCAGGACATTTGGGATAGAGCCCAAGAGCTTAGCATGTTTTCCTTTTTTCATGGTAAAATTGTGCAAATATGCATTAGAGTGTGAAAACAAACAGTCTAATACATTTTTGCAAAGCTCTTTATGTTTACTGTTTATTGCAGATACCAGATCCTAATTAAAATGCGCTAACAAAAGCCAAGATACAAAGAACAAAGATATAACGAAGCCTCATCTTTTAAAAATATTTGTGATTAATCCCAGAGGACACTGTGTCATACATCATTATTATAAAATTCAAGAAAGTTACCTACATCTTTGGAAGGGATATAGTGACAAACACTGTATCTGATCCATAGAAAAATAATTGTATCATAGTTGTGTTTCTAAGGAATAAGCTTCTTTTCAGATCCCATAATGGCTCCAGCTACAGCCCCTCTCATTTATGGTTCCTTGCGCTTCTCAGTGAAAAATTCCTGAATAGGTTTGGTTTGGAACATCTTTAAATACTTCTTCCTCTTACTGACATTTACTTCTAAATACATCTTGCCATTATTAAAAAGGGGTGATTTAAATTTAAATAAAAGAAGACATTCTTAAATAAGAAATTAGCTTAATGTTCTTGTTATTTTAACTCTGTAGAAATAAATTAGTCCTAGACTTTTTAAAAATTCTTCTGTTCAGGCAAAGATCAAGCCTTTAAAGACAAAATTTTGCATTCACTTCAGGTGAAATAAACTTGTGGTCCAGTAACTGATGTCTGCAACACGGTGGATTGCTGTGGCCCTGATATGCTTGGGAACTGGAGATTAGAGCATTCATGCAAAGTAATTCTGTTTTCCTATACACCATGGTACCCGGCTTCACAAAGCATGGAAAGCGGGAATATGCATGGATTAGGTATATTAACAAACAGAAACTGATCAATCTGTTCATGAACTGTGAATTCACTGACCAGAAATTAAAGTGGATGCTAGCTATGCAGCAGTCTGTGGTAGAGTAGCAGTGTCTGGACAACCGTGTGCTGAATGATTGGCACCTTCCTTTCTCCTTGGTAGCCATGCTACTTCTTCCCATGTAAGTAAAGCACTGAGGCTTTGGGAGAGATTTGTCCTTTGCATTTGTGCTGGAAGACGTACCATTTCCACCGCTGTCTCATCAGACTTGGCTTGCTGGAAATCAGCAGCATATTAATGTATTGTAATTTATGTACATAAGGTATAACATAATTTACTCAGTCCAAAAGAAATATTTATTTCTGTAAAGCTGTCATCTTGGACACTCTGAGTTCACTCACCTGCTAATGAGTTACACTGTGAAGGCTGTAGTGTCCCATGGCGGCTAAACATGCCAAGTGATGGATGCGCGATAGAGGCCATGAACTGAGCACAGGCTGCATGCACACCCTTCATCCCCTGGAAGGCAGAGGGCGGCGGTGGCGGTGAAAGAAGATTCCCTATGCTTAGGGAAGGGATGTTGCACCACTGCCTTGTGTTTCTCTGAAAGGGCACAGAGGGAAAGAGGCAAAAGTCAACACTGAAAAATAAGCTTTGTTGGAAAGATTTCATTCGTTATTGATGAATCATAGGCAAACACAATAATGCTCTATGCAGATCTGTTTGTGCTCATTGAGGCCCAGTTGCCCAGTCACTGCCCAAACGCTGTCATGTAAATTTCTGTTTCTTTAGAAAATTCAGATATTACTGGAGCTTCATGGGACTGTACAGGCAGGCTAGCAGAGATCATGCTAGAAAGTCTTCTGGATCTTCTCCGTGTGCAGATGCTTTGGGTTTCTCAGATACCACACTTCCTACTTTTCAGTCCAGGACTTAAAGAAAAATATTTTCAGCATGCTGTTTTCAAAACATCTCAGGCACTATTGTTCTTTTCCCGATCCCTGTATCAAATTCTTCTGCTACATGGGATTATTCCTTTCATAAAACAACTGGTATCAATTAACACAAAGTTATTTTGGAATCCTGAAAAAGTTGTACTGCAAGCTGTGTCTGGTTTGTGTTTGAATTGTTTAATAATTAAAAAATGTTCAGCCTTCTGAAAATAAGAATCTAATCTAGGTAGGAACATCTTTGCCCCTTCTACTTTATTCTAGTAGGTAGATATTACCCCATTATTTTGTTACATAAAGTATATATTCTAGGAAATTTCATTTGAATTCCTGTTGCCCCCATAACCTCAGTCAAACAACCACAAGCCCTCTCAGATATTGCACAGAGAGGGCTACTCTGAAAGGCTAGTGGTGTCCAGTCTCTTTAGGTCCTCCACAGAGACCACAAAGAGAGGCAGGCTCTTTGGGGCCAGGTGAGTGCTGAATTACTCTTTAGGGAACTGTTTTTCTATCCATAAAGGCAGGTTAGGAAAACTTGACTCACTAGGTTCAAATTAACCCTTGGGAATACTTCTCTCTCAGCTGCAATAGTACAAGGGAAAACTTGTTCTTCCGTGAAGAAGCTTGTAAAACGTGTAGAACTACTGTTGAATGAAAAAGAATATTTTCTAGTGTAAAAATTAATTTTCTGAAAGAGGGGTGTATATAAGGAGCATCTGCTGGTAGGAAAGTAGGCTGACTGGCAGGCTAACGTGAAGCTCTTGAACTGAAGTTATGGAGAAGTTTAAAAGGCATTTAGGAAAATAAAGATGTTTCAGCTTTACTCTGACAGTGCTGTAGCATCCTTGTGATGCAGGCCACCACTCATCACTCAGGCCAGCACCAAGCATCCTGCTGTGAAGAAAGATTCAGGTGGTGATCTTTTGTTTGAACTGATATCCCTGTAATAGAGGCTCCTGCAAACTGACCTGCTCCTTTTGTCGTTAGTGCATCTCAAAGGCATAGATCAGCAGTCCAAGCCTATCCCTGGCCTCACGGAAGAAATTTCTCCCTTTAATGTGGCGTAATTTGTCAATTAGCTATCTATTGAGTCTTCCTGTAATGGGAGTGTATACTCTGTGTGCTTTTCCTGTCCTGGACACATCCTTTTCTGTGTTGTTTGTTGCTGGAAGGTGAATGGATACAACCAGCCTCCTGAAATAAAACACAGATTTTAATGCCTTGTTGCTTACCAGGTACAACTGAATTTACAATACGAAAAAGAAAAAAAAAAAGTGATTCATTTTTTTTTTCTCTATGCAAGAAAGCCTTGGATGTGATTTTTTTCTCCTTTTTTCAACCACCTCAAAACTTCCAGAATAAAGTTGTGGATACATGGAACATGCACCCTTCTTTTTCCTTGATGAAAATCATTGAAAAAATATAAAAAGGAGTGGGGGCACTTAAATTTTGGGGTAGCATTAAAGAGTTCATAGCTTCCACCCTCTCACTCCATCTTCCCACTTCCCTTTTGCAGGTACACTTTGGACCTGTGAAATTAACACCTTTATTTTTTGTGGCTGAATGCCGCCTTCTTCCTGAACTTGGTGGCTACTCACCCGAAGTGTGGATATAAGAGGGAGGCTGCTATTTGACACAGCATGTAACTATACCGCTGTACCAGAGCTGTATTGTTATCTGTGAAATGCAAACTAGCATCCCACCAGTGGTATCTGTCATGTGAAAAGCCGCTCCGTGTTCAGCTAATGGCTCCCGAGAACAACTGTTATTTAGCAGAATGAGTAAGGACAGTGGGTGCTGCTCTTGTGGTACAAAACACTGAGAGACAAATTCCATCAGCAGAAGTCAGCACCTTGTAAGAGTGTAAAACACTGGCGAGAGGTTGGCGTTCAAGTGGCATTGAATAGTCTGTTGATGGGAGCACACAGTTTCATTTGGACCTGGTAAAACCTTACAAGGCTTGTGTTTTATCCTTCTCTTGCATGTACCCTTTCTGATCTTGCTAATAAAAGTAAGAAAAGAGAACTGTAAAGCAAAAAGTACCTTACAAAAGTACGTGCTTGGACTGACTCAGGCACAATTAAGCTACAGAGCTACAGCCTTAACCTGCTGAGCTGCATGTGGGTGTAACAGCATGAACAGAATTTGACACTCTCTACTGCCCGATACCACTGAAATATCTAAGCAGAGTGATAAGCAGATAACAGATTGTCAGCCTTTTAGCTGAATTTCCTATTTTTGTTGGTATAAACCAGACTCTTGATTTTTTTCCCCTCTTCTTCTTCACCCTTTCCCTCTCCTTTGAGATATCCTGAATCCCCACTGGAACCCTGCCAAATCCTTCTCAGCCTGTGTCATTCATCTCTTTACATCCTTTCATTTTCTAGGCTTTGTCTCAGATGCCACCTTTCTTAACCAGACCTCCAACTTTTTCTCTGCACACAGGCATCACTGAGGGCACGCGTCCCCTCTTTCTTTCAGCTTTCCTGGGAACTCAACACATTGCCTCAGTGACATTTGCATCCTATGCTAGTCTGGGAAGTGAGACTCCAGATTGAGACCACCCCCATGTCAGGTGCACAGCTAATGCTTTGCATAATGCACACAGCGTTCACTCACGGGATTCTGACGGAGAGATAAGTAGCCTTCAAAAACGCTTAGAAGATGTTACATTTCAGAGGGACAGTGCTTAAAACATATGGGCCTTACCTTACAGCCAAGAAAGAAAGACATTTGATTACTGATTTGTTTATGTGTATTTATTCACCTTTTTTTTTTTTTTTTTTTTTCATTAAGCAATTGAATATCCTTGTGAAGAGGGGGAAAAAAAAAGATGAGGACTAAATTCTCCCTTTGTATGCATATAGAACAGCCTTGGAAGTTGGTGAGAATTGAATTGTACATTATTTTACATTATAAAACAGAATTTAGCCCACCCAATATTGGTATGATGATTTGCAACTTTAACCAGTTTGGAGAACAACGAAATTTGAAAACTATGCTAAGGGCCAGATAAACTTCTCCATTTCCAAAAAGGGACAAATAAGAAGGAATGGTCCTTCCCTAATGCATAATTTCTTCTTTTCTAGTGTAAAATATAGTAAATTGCTCCAAACACAAACTAATCATCAAGAAGGCAACAATACTGTTAATGGTTTAAGCACAGTACTCAGTCTGAGTTTACTCTGCCTTATGGAAATATCAAAGTTGTTTTGATTATGCTCAGAGGTTTAATAAGCTATTAGAACATCAACTACTCTATTGGTGTTACACCATTACATTTGTTAAGTTGATTCACCACTAGAACTATGACTCTTATTCTTCCAGCTGCATTTGTGAATTTGTTTTTGTTTAAGTTTGAGTAATTGAAGTCTTGTGGGAAGTAAAGTCATTGTTCATCTGCTTATTTCAATCTGTGCTGGGAAAGCCAATTTTCTCTTGTTAAATTATATTTCTAATGTTCAACAGGGATAGTTGCAGATCCTTGTTGTCATGCCTTGCTTTCTTTGAAATATTTCTTAGCTAGCTCTCCAAGCTATTTTACCACCCCCTGATGTTTCAGCAGCAAGGTGATTCATTCAGAATAGTCTTACCCCATTTCTGACACCTCATATCTGTGAACTGAGATCATCTGACAGGGATCTGAAACTGATATACTGTAATGGAGCTAATACATAGCTATTATCTAAGCACAAGAATGAGAATGGGGCAGACTTTTTAAAGGGAGCTTTCTGCTTTGAAGCTGTATTCTGCCTTCAGTGTCCCCTCTTCCTTTGATACTACATTTTCCACAGCTGTGTCACTCCTGGTTCCTCAAATGCCATTTCTAGCCGAAGCAAAACCCTTCATTGTTATGGTGGGAAGGACCAATCTTGGCCTGAATATTTTATTAGAACAAATTACATTTTTCTTGCTTACCATGTCAAAAAAAAAAAAAAAAAAAAAGCCACTGCCAACCAGAACACTCTTTCTTGGCAGAACACTGCAACTTACAGTACTTAGGAACTCTTTGTTGAAAAAGCAGCTTTTGAGAATCTGGTCAGTTTGCTTCAGTGCTTGAGTACAAACTTTTTGGAAACATTTTCTTAACCATCACATATATCTATGCTACCACCTAAATAGTTAGAGACAATGTAGTTGGACAGTATCATTTCAGAAACTGGTAAAATACTCTGCCCTTCAAAGCAAAGGAGAAATCCTTGGTCAGGGCTTAATGCAAAAAAAAAGAGAAGCCTTAATGAATGAAAAAAAGTTTATCTAAGTCCCCCTGAAATTAATGAATAGCTTTGTATCAGTCTCCTAATACACAAAATAAAACTGTATTTGTTAGTTTGACTGCTGAAAAATGTTTTGAACGAGGTGGATTGTTGAGTTTCATGGCAGTTTTAGATCCGACATTAAGTGTTAATAAGCAGGAACAACAACAGTTATTTCTGAACTTTCTTTGAATGGGAATTGGCTGATTGTGCAGTGAAACCATATGAATGTTTGGGTATGGGGTGAGAGGATATACCTAGGTTGGTGTTTTTGTCATGTGGTGTCCCTCCACCCCCCTTTTTTTTCAGATTAGCATTTAAGGCATATGAGATGCCATAGGCATTCTCTTAAGACATTTAAGGAGACATCAGCTGAATCCCTTATTTTCTCAGGGTAGTGAAGGAGAAAGTATTGATTAGTGCATACGCTGGAATTCACATCCTATTTGTAGAAAGCTAATAAAAAATAAAAAGACTATGGTCCCAGTAGAGTTTCAGCAAAAGTAATGGTAACAATAATGACTTTCCTACAAATGCTTTCACTTGTTTGGAGAATTTTCTGTTCTCTTTTAATAGCTATTAGGCTTGTTATGCTGAAGTGTGTAGGCTTAAAGGAAATTAAAATGAGATAATACAATGTTGTGCTATTGTTGTACTAATTCTGGGGTCTCTTCATCTAGATTGACAAGCTATCTTAATGCTTAATTCTCTCCCTGTGCCTGCATTGGTCAGACTGTATCCCAAATTCAGTTTCTCAAACTGACAGAAAGTACTGAGAGGAATTTTGCTTTTTGAAGTAACACAAGTAGCGAGTACACATGAGATTTGTGGTGTGTGAAGGGCTCCTAAAAGATCTGTGCTCAACATAAGCCTCCAAACAGAATTTAGGCAGATTTTCAATAGGTCTTCTGCTGCATGGGAATAAATTTCAAACAACCAAGGAAAAATATTTTTAGATACTGTACATCACAGGTCACTTTCTTTTGTCTATTTCACTGTGTAGCCCAAAGATAGTTTCTTCCTTCCTGGGAATATTTGAGGAAATACTTTAGATCTATTATTAAATATATTCATTTCTTGCTGAGGCAGGAAAGAAAATGTTTTGTGAACATTTAAATTAGTTTGCCATCTCTATTCCAAAGAGGAATTCTTCCAGGACACTTTCAGAACCTGTTGTTGCAAAGACTGCTTTCAGAACTTGCGTTGAAAAAACTATTCCTTCATCTGTCTTGCTATAATATGTATATGTGTTTTAATGCCTAATTAATAATTCAGGTTAATTCATAACAAGGGACTAAATATTAAGGAAAAGTTTATAAAAATCAATATCAATAATTCATGACATCTACTTGGCTAGAAAGACAATTTCTCAGAAAATTATTAGGAAAGAAAGAATTTACACAAATCTCTATCTTTACAATCTTACACTGACATAGCAATTATTATTACTCAGATTGGCATGAGAATAATCATTAAATAGTTATTTACTTACAGGCAGCTGTCTTGAAAATCTAATAATCTGTTGGATCAATATCAGGAATGTTATCCTGCTTGACAGAATTATTCTTCTTATTTATAATTTGGGAACCCAGAAACATTTTACATAATTTTTTTATACACAAATTGTATACATTGTATACATGAAGGTATATGCTTGTGTATATATATGTATATGAACACACTTTTGCTATTTAATCTTCTTTTGGTAGGGAAAAAGACAGAAGCAAGACAGAGCCTTCTCTTCTCCAGGCTGAACAGTCCCAGCTCTCTCAGCCTCTCCCCATAGGAGAGAAGCTCCAGTACCTTCAACATCTTGGTGGCCCTTTGTTGGGAGCATCCTTTTACTGAGGAACTGAGTGGAGGTAAAACACCAAAAAAAATAGAGTATGGTACAGTAGAATGGAGCAGAGAGAAACACTGAACAATTCTTTTACATCTAGAATGAAGAATTTCAAAATACTTGGATGACACTGTCTTATATGTCTAATAGGTAACTTTTTTTTTCCCCAAGAAAAGTAACATTTGCTTTTTTATAGGGAAGAAAATTAAATATCTCAATTAATGTACTAGAAGACTTATCTGTACATCTAAATGCTGAACATGTGTGTTCATATTCTTGTGTGCTAGTATATATACACAAAAGACACATACACATATTTCTATAGTTATTACTGGAGGGAAGGCTCAAAGGATATGAAATAAACAAAGCAGAACTGTTTAGTTTTCACTTCTTGTTAGGTGTGAAAACCTCCTTTAAGTTATTATAATTTTTTCAACAGATTCAGTGATGACAAGTGGGAAGGGTTACAGTCCTCTCCCTCCTGCTGGATATTTTCTTCATTGGCATCTGTAAACTGTCTCCAACGTGATGAAACTAAAAGCCTTGCTTTCTATAGTATGGGTATGGTAGCAGATTCAGAGTTACTTATTGCTCTGCTGCCACTAGTAACTCCTTTTTCTCTTCAGTTATTTGCAGTTTAGATACATTTTGAAGGATGAATAGTTATACATTAAGCCTTTTAATTATGAACAGAATAGTAGAATGAAATTGGAGTTTCAACCAACAAAGAACTTATGCAACAAAGGCCTCTTTTGTTGCGTTTAGCCACACTGAATAAGGTATCCCTGGGACTAAAGGTTAAATGGTTCCACTTGAAATGCGAGAACAGGGAAAAAAAAATAAGGTTAAAAAAAAAAAGGTAATTAAGACGTGGCATGCTCCTAGATTTATGATATAACGCAGTGATATTTTCTCCTTTTGTTCTTTATTCTTTTCCTAATATTCAGGTGTGTTTTTGTTTTGTTTTGTTTTGTTTTGTTTTCGTCTACTAGTGGCCATTAAACAGAAGTTTTCATAGATATGTTAGAATCCCAAGATCTTATTCCTCAGTGGCAATAATTGTTTTATACATAAAGTTTGTCTTTTCTCCACATTTCTATGACTCCGCTGAATTTCCTTTGCCATTTAAATACCCAGTTGTTCATTTCTGCAATGCTGCAGTCAACTCTCTGGTTAGCTTAGTATCATCATTGCACTTCACTTTTTTTCTCCTTTCTATATCACTTAAGAATATGTAGCCCTGAAATACTCTGCTAGCAACCACTCTCTGCAGTAGAAGTGGTGTCCATTTACTCCATCCATTGTTTCCTACTCCTGAGTTATTCTTTTATCCCTGAGAGGATCTTTTACTTAAGAACCTTTGTTGAGGTACCTTAATTTTTAAAAATTAAACAGAATAAGTTCATCGAGTACCTCCTAGCATGAAACTGGATTTCAAGTGAGAGTACAAGCACTCATCACTCAAAAACACTAACTTCTCCAAATCAGCTATTTTATAAGGTTAATGCAACATTAACATCAATGCAATCTTATTTTTATCAGCCAATCACAAATATTTTGCTCATGTACATCATTAGCCTGACATTAGCTAAGTATAACTTATTTTATTCTGTGGTCAAATGTTCTTGGGGTTTAGCATGCATCCCGTTCTTTTTCTGGGCAAATAAAAAAACAATAAAAAGTTTAAAAGTGAAATGAAACTGCTTTAGACAAAGTCCTTTCATTTTGGTCCTGATCAATTTTACAGTTTCTGCTAATTAATTTAAGTAGGACTTATGCAGAGTTGCACCTCTGTCAAGAAAACATACTAAATTTTTTTCTTTGAGGCCACAGACTTTATGTTTCAGCAGACTGCAGAGACTAAGCAGAGTCTGAGGTCCTGTTCTCCATGCAGTATCAGTAGAGCTGTCTGCATGCACCTGATGATATGAAAGAGAACACTGCCATCTTATACAATTACTTGCACATCAAGTATTCCTTGGAAGTTTTTTTTTTATTATTATTTTTATCCCTTAACATATATCCCACAATTTGAATGCTTTACTAACATGATGCATAAAGCTTGAAGAAAGTTTATAAATGCTATAATTGTATGTGTCCCATGGAAATAACTTGCAAAATAGTAAATTTAAGCAATTAAAAATTGGAAATTTTCTTTGGTTATCTTACAAGAAAGTATTTTACACCCTGACGAGATCGCCAGATTCTATGTTACTATTTTTTAAGAAAAGGTCCTATATATCACCCCTTCCTCATTTTTGCTGTCAGTTGTGCATACTGCATAGCAATTTTCAGTTATTTATTCTGCTTTAGCCACACCATAAACATCTTTACCATCAATGCACAGTAATTACAGTAGGGTGAGTACAGTTTTGCTAAAATAACCTTAAATGGAGGCACACTGGTGGTGTTTTATAAAGAAAAGAAACTGAGCTGTATTCTCTACATCTACTTATTGCTGAAGTCTCACCTTTTCATATTTTACTGTTCTTTGTGTTTATTTTTAGCATTTTCTTCAGGATAGTCAAAACCACAGCTTTGGCTTTAGTTTATACCTTTGGATCCTCTCCTACTTTCCAAAACATGGATCTTTTTTTTTTTTAATTTTATTTTTATTTTTATTTTATTTTTATTTTTTTTCTGATAGACTATTAAGATAGATAGATGCTCCAAGTTAGATCAATGTACTTCAGTCTTCCTTTCAGAAGAACCCATGTGGAGGATGAATTCTGTGGCTGAGAGATTTTTTAATGGTTATGTCCTTTGAAAAAAAACTGCATAATTTAATTTGCCCTTTGTCCTACATACCACTCCTATCAACTAATATTTATTTTCTTTAAATTACATTGTAATTATAAAACATATTACAAAGATATCATTGAGATTTTGAAATTAAGCCTGTAAAAGTTAGGAAAATATATGATCCTGACTGTATGCTTTTCTTAGCATATTTTTATGGCTTCAGGGTGTGTTTGCACTATGATAATCTCTGATACACAAGCATATGTGACTTTTCTTTCCCACCAGGACCCCGGTCTCATTCAATGTATTGAATGGATGGTGCTCTTCTAATGAGTAGAGGTTCAGCATTAACCTTTCTCTCCATTCTTCCATGTGTAGCTTATGCCTTTATTACCTGCACTCTTTGAGCAGGCCTCTTCTCCCAGATAACTAGTGATAGGACTAGAGGGAATGGCCTCAAGTTGCTCCAGGGGAGGTTCAGATTGGAAATGAGGAGACATTTCTTCTCAGAAAGAGCAGTCAGGCATTGGAATGGGTTGTCCAGGGAGGTGGTGGCGTTCAAGGGGTGTTCAAGGAAAGGTTGGACATGGTGCTTAGGGACGTGGCTTAGTGGGTGATATTGGTAGTAGGGTGGTGGTTGGACCAGATGATCTTGGAGGTCTTTTCCAACCTTAACTATTCTATGATTCTATGATTCTCATGATGTAGCATTTTTATGATGCTCCTGATTTAGTATGTAAGTACTGTACAAACATGAAATAAATTATCTTGATATCATCCTCCATAGAAAAAGTGGATCCTGAGAGTCTTGTCTTCTCACTTAACAGACAAGAACTCTGAAACAGAAAAAGAGATGTCAAAAGAACCAACTAATTTTGAGTACCTGGGCTGCAATGACTAGTTTGGGTTAATACTTGGAACTGCCTGCTACCTGGTATGTTCAAGGCACATGTTCCACTGACTCTAGTTTGCCATTCTGAGCACTTTGAAAAACAGCTCAGCAAATGAGGGATTTTTCATTAAGTGACTGAATAGGAAAAATAAACAACTGAACAAACAGGAAGAAAACTGATTGGATAGAACTGAAATGAATCTTTCAATTTTCCCCCCAACTCTCTCTGGACAAAAAAAATTGTTTTCTGTCATCCGTAAATTTCTGTTTGGCCAGAATAAACTGACTTTCATTTTCATATTATTTAATCCATTTGTTCAGCCATGTTTTAAAATGAAGAATGCAGTTTTGAACCCAGAAGTCAGAGTGACCAAATGAAGCATTCTGAGCTTTCTAAATCAAAGTATTTTCACTGTTATCTCCCTTGTCCTTGCTGAAGCCATTCTTCCTAATACATCCAAAGTCAAGAACTGTTTTTGGCCCCATCTCCTTCCACAGACTTGAGTACCTCATCAATGTAGTATTCTTTTTAAAAAATTACTTAGTTGTATTCAATATTCCTGTAGAGGAACTCAGACTCTCAAACCAGATGCCTCCAAAAGGAAAGGAATCCCAGCATCATGCTGGCCACAGGAATTTTGCCTTCAAGGTAGTGATACAGTCAATGTATCTAGAATATCAGCATTTACTACCTTAGCCAAGAGACCATTCCTAACATTTTTTTGCAATGCACTGCCACATTTATTGCATATCTCACAGCCTCTGTGACAAATGAAGCGGTTACAGAAAGCTGTTTTCATTTGAGTATCCTAATACATTCCCAGAACAAGTTCAGGGCTACCTTAAAGAGCTCTTTGGGTACTCTGCTGTTTTGTGTCAGAAAGATCTAGTTTCATGCCTCGCTATCTCCAAGTTCTTCTCACAGCCCTAGTCAATTGCTTTGACAATCCCAGCTTCCCTCTCTTTGACTCTTCCCTGACTGTCTTTTGCCTTGGTTTCTCTTTACCTTGCCTGTATCCTTTGGTACCCAGTACCAGTTTTTCCATAATACATATTGGTTCAGTTTTTGCCCATCGTCTTTTTGCCTAACTCTATTTGCACGGTACATCTCCACATATACTGCCAGTCTGGGCTTCCTCCACCAGGTATTTTCTGCCCCTTCCTAGCCTTAACACTCTACCTAGACCATTGTCTGCTGTCTGTCCCCTTCCCATCTCTCCTTCCTCCCATTTCCCCACTGTCTCCATTCTCTTCCATTTCATTTTTCCTTCCCATTCACAGACTCCTTGGTGAGTTCTTTAAAGTAGAAAATATTGTTACTCCAGTAATGTAAACTTTGAGCTTTCAAAAAATGTGACAAAATATCTTTTTTTTTTTTAATGATATTTTCAGTTATTTCTGTGTCTCTGAGTTCATAGCCTTAGACTTTACAGTATATTTTGTTCATCGTTTAGAGCTTCTCTTCACATACTGAGTGCTAGAAGCGTGCATGGGAGCAGATGTTCTCATACAATCTCTTGATTCCAGCAGCTGAGGTTTTAGAAAGACTATCAAATATTTCTGAATCTCACCATAAATTATGTAACTTGGCACTAATATGCTGATAATACACTATCAGTAGTGCAGATCTAACAGCTCTGAATTATTCTCACTCTTTAAGGCAGAGTTACTGAGGTGTGGGTTCCTTTGCATCGTGCATTTAAGAACTGAAAACAGAACAGCATGGTTGTGATGTCTGTATTAAATAATGAGGCAGAACATAGTCCTCTAGAGCAATAGGTTTCCCACTGTGTTGAGTCACTAAGCAAGCTGTCACTGTTGATGATGTACTCTTATTTTTAGAAATCCTTCAATGAAAGTCAAGCTGAACCCTACGATGCCATATTTTACATTGCTTAAGTTGTTGTGGTGCCAGTTTTCATTATTATTGATGTTAAACACTTAAAGAATATTTCTGGGTTATGCAAAAGGTCTTCATGCATTTCAATGATTTATGAAGCAAATAGGTTTGCTAGATGTCTGTGGAGTGCTGCTGATGGATTCAGTGAATGCAGCAGTAAGCACCCATTACAATACCTAGAACACACTTTCTAACTGGTTTCTGTTCCATTAACAAGTTGTGGAATAGACTTGATGCATTTTAGGTGAGAAATATTTTAGAATGTAATATTTTTTGGAAGAGTAATTATATCAAAAACAATATAGAAAATTATAAACAGCTTCAAAAGAAAGAAGGTGCTTTGTGTTACTATCTGTGAACCCTGTCTGTAACATGTGGATGATAATATGATGTCTCAAGATGAATTGCATCTAGCTGCTAGAGTCTTCTACCCATACAGTCCCTAAAGAGAGTTTTGTTTCTAACAGGCTACTTTCAAATGCTGTAAAAACAGTGAATTTTTCACTGTCAACCCGGCCCCACATTTTCCCTTTACTCATATCTTCTGCCCCTACATTGCAGTATTCATCTTAATTATTTTTAGCGATCTAAAAGTTAGATGTCTAAGATTCATCTACAGTCAATAGAAAGAGACAGACATCTCCAGAGATATACTTCACTCTAAGTATGCCAGAGGTAGCCAAGAGAGAATTTTTCTTTAAGTTATTTTTATATTTAAAGCTATGAAAGGGAAAAGATACTACAAGATCCTAAATAGGTTGAACCCTGCTTTTCTTATATCTTTGATGTTTGTTATGATGCTTAAAAGTAGGTTGCTTCTTACATTGTCTTTAAATAAAACGTAGATATATTACTTGTTAAATCAGTTATAAGAGCTTCCGCATACACAGGTCGCTTCTGAAAGCTGAAATATTTGGTTGATGAAGCAAGATGACAGACAAATCAATCCCCTCCCAATCAATCCTGCCATCAGCCTCCAAAAACCTAAAAGCAGAAATCCCACTATCTAAATAAAATAGCAACAACAAGATCTTTTTTACAGTGGAATTGTCAGAACAGCGTATTTGTCACACTTGACTGACCGGGTCTGAGTTGAATAGCAAGGTATGTAGTGTATACCACACATACAACACACTGTACCGACTATGAAAAGATGTATTCATTTTTCTCCACGCTTAGGGAGGGGCAAGAAGATAATATGGAAGAAACCTCTGTTCACACAGCTTTGAGCAAACTCACATGCTCAACTTTACATACTTGAAAATTTGGGATATGTAAAATCAAGGCTATTTAATAATGCAAGTTCAAATGAACTGTACCATCAAATCTGGAAGTCTCTTTTGTAAATGAGATTCAAAGAGTGCTTGGTTAAAACAGAAATGATCTTCAGGCAGTGGCTAGCAATTGAGATCTGAATCCAAAGGCTTTGGATTTTGTGATACTCACATGCCATATTTTATAGACTGTATAAACACATTTATCCATGGACTTCACATCAAAGTACTTAAAATACATAGAAGATACTAAGATAGATTACCAAAAGATTTTTCAACAAACCGAAAGGTCTTGAGGCCTACTTATTGCCATCATATTTTCCAGAGCAATTAAGAGAAAATTTGCTCTCTCTGAATCTCTCTTTAAATATCTGTATTTTCTTCCTCCTCTATTGTAGTGGATTTATATTACACTACAAAGTGAAACTTGGGCCAAACCCAAACTAATTTTCAGAAGAATGAAGGGTGTGAGAAAGTACTGGATGTCTTACATTAGTAAGAGTGTTGGTTCCTAAAATTGGCTGGGACATATTTTTTCTGTCCTGTAGAGCTTCTTGAAATCCTAATTCTCCACTGCTTGGCTACCAGATGAAGCCAAAATCAGTCACAGTTTTAAGAGACATAATAACCAGAACATTCATTAATCTTATTATCTGGGAATTGAACAAGCCATTGCTGGTGCAAGTTATATTATACATCCAGGTCAATGTTTTGTATCAATCCAGCAGGACGGTGAAGAAGGTTTCCTGTCTGAGGTTACTTGCTGTCTGGTGAACATTTTTTCTATTGCTGTATACTTTTTCACCAGAAATCCCGTTTTGGAACTGAGATAATTTTGTGGTAGGGGACAGAAAGGGAAGTGGAAGAAAAGGAAATGTCTCTTGCTGGTTTTGAACTGAATGATATTCATGCAAAAGTTTCTGCACACAATAACAATGACAACAATGAAGAATAAGTGAATGGCAGTCATTCAGATGTCAAAATAAAAAAGTCACTAAAAAATTAGAATGAGTGCCTTGGCAATAAGAATTTAAAGACTGTATTTTCTAGAGAGTTTCGTAAACAATATCCATAGAACTTTAAACTTCACATTCTGAATAAATTTCAGCTGCAAATATAATATTAATGAAACCTGGTCTGGGCTTCCTAATCAAACTCTGGTTTGTACACGCAGTTCAAACCTCAGTTCATGACTTAACTCATGTGAGGTCTTACAGACCATAAGGGATTCGTAACCTTGGTCCATTAATGATCCAAGTACTGTAAGACACTGTTGGAGGTGAAGATGCCTAACTGTCAAGCTGTCTCTCCTTTTTCATTAAGTACATATGGATGTGAATATTATATTTATGCAATATACGCATTACAGTGGGTCCTTGTTTGTAATTCCTCTTAGAAATGCTCTAATACCTCTTGATAGCTTTGTCCTCCTTACCTTCATGTATAAAAATGTACAAGAAGTTCAAGTGATCACCTCTTCCTGTCTCTCTTTTTCTCTTGAAAGATTGCCAAAAATCCATCCACCACCTAGACTATTAGTGCATTATTCCTTATTCCTCTACCCCCATTCCAATTTAAAAATCCTTCTCATTTGTACCTTTTATAAGTAATGGGTGATACTTTGGGGAAAATTGCAGTGACATTTGCAAAATGATACTACTTTAAAAGGCAATGTTATTCTTCTATTGAGCATAGTGCAAAAATAAGCAATATATTTACAGGAAAAAAAAAAAAGTCTAATGCATATTCAGCCTAACTTCATCAAGGGCAAAGAATGACATAAGGCGATGTTTTTTATTTCTTTCAGGGTGGTAGAACTTTTACCAGGTTTCAAAGAAATTGACCTGGACTCAGGCTGCTGGTGCTGAAAGCGGATTCAACAAGCCAGCATGACCGAGAAAACACTTGTCAGATCATTGACTTGAGTGGGTTGTTGCATCTTGTTGACATTGTTGTAATTTGGTCACCTGTTTAAAGCTAAAATTGTACATGAAGCCTTTTCTGAACTAGGTTCTTAAGACTGTATAGAAGAGCTCTTTGTAATTAGTAAATCCAAAGAAGACACACAATGGTAGGAAAGTCACTGGGTCTGCCAATAGAAGTTTGCTGTTAACTTTAATTTGAATCTGTATTTTTCTTCTTTTTTTTCTGTCATTTATCAGTACAAAAAGTATGTCTGTGGTGGATGGTCACATATAACAAGTCTGATTTTAAATCTGTGAGAATACATTTGCAAACTTTGATTAAGCCAATATGAATAAAAAAATACTAAATTTTGATCAAAATTTCTTCTCAAACTACTAAAATGTGTATATATTCTGCTATGTTGTATTGCATTACTGCCTCACCACATCTCCAATTGAACTCAAAGGAATCCTACAATGCAGCTGGAGTTGGTAATGGACAATGATCCTACATGAAGGGAAGAAGATGGGGCCGTGTCCCATGCAGCTATGCCTTGTAATGCAGGACCTTGCAACATGCAAGTCATTGCCAGTTCAGTAATTAATTTTCTGATTTTTTTTAACAACCATTCTGGTATGTGTATGTATTCATCTGCTTAATAAGGCATTGATCATTGATCCTAAAGATGGCAAACTTTAAAAAAAAATATGCTGGCTTTCCTCAGGGACCTATGATAAGGTAAACGTACAGATTTATTCCTTTGCTGTGAAAGATACCACTAGAACATGTTTTGCTGAAATTCATAAGGAGCTGCAGAGAGATTTGGGGTCTGAAAGATTAGGTAATGAATAAGAGAAATAGATGCAGATGAAATATGACTTCCTGTGCATAGTGTTTCAGGGAATCATTAATTCACCTGAATATGACCATGAGTTATGCTCATAGTATTGCACTAGAATTTCTCAAAAAAAGGTATTTAGATGTACTTGTAAAGTTAAATATGCTAAGACAGTAAAATATTGATTGCTTAGCACAAATAATGCAGTAGGCTATCCAGAACTTATTTTCCATGTGGAAGATAATGCAGTAATTAATCTGTCTATGGCTTGGCTTTATTTCTGTTTATGTATTTTTAGGACAGGGACATAAAAATATTTTCATTTAGGACTAATTCATAGCTAGAACTGAATTATGAATGTTCAGTTTGTACAAATGTCTTCTATCACCACATTTAAAACAAGCCATGTTTTCTTCTTTCTTTTTGATAATAAAAGCGCAGAAACTGGTAGTAAAGCAGTACTTTGGCTATAAAATCTAGTGACTAATATTAGAATTCTGACCTTCTGAATTGCATTTACTGTTCACCAATGATTATGTCATTAGGAATGAATTAGATAGTCAATGAGGTGGATCTTCAAATCAAAGCTTCCACTCTGGATTTTTTAATATTTTCTTTTACTTGTAGAATTACAGTGGCAATTAATGACTATACTGTTAGCTTGCTGAGGGTTTGCTGCCATGAAAAGTAGTTTTCAAATGGCAATCTCTTCCATAGTTTATTCACTTTTAGGAAAAAAAAATCTATTAATGTCAGAAATTACTGTACCAGACCTGAATGTAATTCCACTATCTTTCTCAGGAAATGCTATGGGATCTGCAATGAGACAATTTACAAAGTAAAGCACCATTCAACATAAACTGCACTGAGGTGAATTCCCACACATATATTACAAGTAGACTAGGCATGTGTGAAGTCTGGAAAATTGTCATACCTAGGATGGGAATTGTACACTGAACACTTAAGGCTTTTACTGTCAAAGTGACCACACTTAAAAGTACAGTGTATTTCAACATGGAATGGGTAAATCTGCATTAATTCACATACTGTTCAAATGCATGCCTGGCAAATATTTCATGTCCTAGTGTTCAATGTTTTTGGTATATTTGGAAATGTATTGAATATACTTGTTAACTCAAATCCCATTGACTTGGGAGCTGGAGAACCAAAATAATTTTCAGGGCCTCTTTCTGTAAGCAGCAGCCATACCTTCTGAGGCCTTAGCTTTCCTGCACAGCTTTGCTGTATTTGAGAAACAGACCTGTGGTTTGAAAGCAGCAGACCTAAGCTCTCCAGGTCTATCCCACCCCATCACAGTGATTCATATTTTCATGAGCTTTCATAGCATGACTGCCTTCTTAGTCACAGCTATGCCTCTGTAGCACTGTTCCCCAAAATGTGGTACTGGCAAGAGGGCAAGAGGTGGCTTGAGTTTAGTGATACCTCATTTTGAAATAGAGAATTAGGAAGTGGAGTAGACAGGGCCATCAAGAAGTCTGCCAATATACAATTATTGACAGACAGTTGTCTAATCTCTTGCAGCAGGGGAGATCCCACAGTCTCACTGTCCCTTTATTCCACACATTAACCATCTTTCCCATCAGAAAGTTTTCCTTAATATCTGGCTTGAGTCTCTGTTGTTGCATTTTAATCCTGTCTTTTTTTTTTTTTAAATAATGTACGCCTTTCGTTGTTTTATTCCTCCTTACAATAGCATTTCATATATCTGAAGATTCTTATTCTGACCTTTATCTGCTTATTTCCTTCTATAAAAAAAATGTTCCCAGTTCTTTCAGTTTCTCTAAATAGATTAAGTTTTCAAATCTCACATCATTGTTATTGTTCTCCCATGGGCTTTCCTACTGCCTACATCATTCTTGAAGTGTTCTCTGCAAAACAGAGGTCTCACTGCTGTTAGAGCTGACCTCTAGCTGCAGACTTAGTGAGCACTGGTAGAACAGGACTGCATCAACCCCATGCACTGGTATGTACAAACTTGTTTCCATTTATACCTGCCAGTATATTACTTGAATTTTTTCACAACAGCACAGAATTTTTGACTTGTATTTGGCTTGTGACATGCTACAACCTACATGCCCTTTTCTGAAAAGCTGTTATCAACTATATTTTCTACTTCTATGTGCGGATGATTATCTTCTCGTGTCTTTATCTTGATTTCTTTCAGTTTTTGAACTCCGGTCCAGTCTTTTAATGTGCTTACACCAACTGTAAAGTTGATGTAACCAGCAGGTCACAAAAGCATTCGGAGTCCAAAACTTTACTGGAAATATTAGACAGTATTGGGTTCAGAACAGCCCACTTTGAGCTCCCATTCCTCTGATATGGGATGTCATAAAACAATATCAGTGTTATTCTATTGAGTGAGCTTTTTTGAACAATTTTGTAACCACTTTATAATCATTTTGCAGGGTTGTATTTCCTTAGTTTATCTATGGGAAAGCCCTATTAAAGTTTGTCAAAGCCTTATTAAAGTCAATACACAGAACACTGACTGCTCCTCTTTATCCACATGTACTGTTTCTCTTTCACAGAAGGAAATTAGACTGGCCTGACATGATTTATTCTTAATAAATCTATGCTGTCTGTTAGTTATTTCCTTTTATTTCCAGATAGCTTGTTTGATTATTAATTCTGATTTTTATTTTATTTTTAATTTCTTTTTCTGCAGTTAAATTAAGTCACTTGTACTTTCTTGTCTTCTCTTTTCAAGGACTGCATTGTGAACTACATCATTCTGATATGGGTAGTAAGATATGGAGGATGCTGATATGGGTGGGACTAGAGCTGGATCAACAGTCCAGCTCTGGCAGAGGTTGGCATTGCCAGCTTTGGCCCCTCAGCGAGGACTGAAGACATTGCAGCTGCAGCAGCTGAATCACATCAGGGCAAGACATATGAGGAGTGGATAAAGTCATTTGGTTTGTTCAGCCCAGAACAGAGCAGGCTGAGGGGAAGCCTCAAGGTGGCCTGCAGCTCCCGCACGAGGGGAGCGGAGGGGCAGGCACTGAGCTCTGCTCTCTGGGGACAGCGACAGGACCCGAGGGAACGGCATGGAGCTGGGACAGGGGAGGGTCAGGCTGGGGGTTAGGAAAAGGTTTATCACCCAGAGGGTCTCAGGCAGTGGGACAGGCTCCCCAGCGTCATGGTACCGAGCCTGCTCAGGAAGCATCTCGGCAATGCTCTAAGACACATGGTCTGATTTTTGGGTGGTCGTGCATGGAGCCAGGAGTTGGACTTGAGGACCCCTGTGGGTTCCTTCCAAATCAGGATATTCTATGGATTCTGTGACCTCAATACACCCTGTGATACTTAAAGGATTTGTATTATTCAGGGAAGATATTTCAGAAACATTATTCTACAGCTGAAGGGAAAGATCCAGATTTTGAAGGTGGGGTTTACTTCAGATTTATTTCCTTCTGCAGCCTGGGCACAGTGCATAGCAGTGTTGGGGAGGGTGTAGGACAGGAGCATTTAACAATGAATTTGTAAAGAAAAAGCTTTTTAGATCTTGCTCTCCATGTCTCTAAAAAAGCCAGGTGTAACTTGTTTTAAGGGAAGTAAAATACCAGAGTAAAGCATAATATTTAAAAAAATGTGTATTTATAAGCAACTTAAAAATGTTGCTATCTCAATGAACATAGAACTGAATTAACTGCTGAGCCGTTGGGAAAGTAACTGGTGTTAAAGCAGTCAGTGGCAGACCTATCAGGTCTGCCAATGTTAATGGAAGTGTTAATGGGATGGGAGAGGGCCATACGAGGGCAACAGGTACATGTTCCTACCATCACACTTGAAGCTTCCCTGTATAAATCATACAGGAAAAGACTGTGCTGATCTGTGGTGATCTCCATTCCTCTTTCAATGCTCATGCCCCTGCAATGCTGATTTACAAAATATAGTTGGAGCAGGCACACTTCAACTGTCCTTTGTGAGTAGGTTCAAAAGTGGAATACAGTAACTGCAATTTCCTCCCTCCCCTGCTCCTGTCTCTGTTTTCCTTCTCTGTTCTACCAAGCAAATACAACTGACACAGTTGTGGAAGCTTTTAAACTTTCTTGAACTGACTCCAATCATGACCTACTGTAGATTAGCAGTGGCACATTCCATTAACCATTCATGTGTAACCTGAAAACAGACAGCCATTTGGCCATTCCCAGCTGGGATTTCAGTGCTCAGCACTGGAAGCTCTTTGTTGGCTGCTTACACCACTTGCTGCATATTTGGACAGTGTCATGCCTACTCGCAAATTGGACAGGCTGTTTGACTAGGGCAGAGATGCCAGGAGGGGATGAGTAGCTTGCATATTTCCACAAAGATTGTTATATTTTCTTCAGGAAAAATCTTCTGTTAGCTCTTTTCACCCAGTAACATCCCTCAATGTGGAACCTACATCTTATAATAACAGTAAGAAATATTTGGAATAAAGTAAACAGGAAAGAGAAAAGACCCTGAATCTATGAGCAGTTACGGTTGACAAGCTTCTCGTAGAGTGAGAAGGCATAGGAATTCTCTTCAGGATTACTTGGGATGTCATCATATTCCTATAATGACATCAGAGAAACAGGCTTCTGTGCATTGATGACAATCTTGTATCATACAATACATACATTATACCATCAAGAAAAGATAAAAAAGTTGCCAAAGCATTGGAACAAAATTCAACTTGGCTTCCAGTTCAACATGACTTACCTAGAGCTGCTGTCACTGATAAAAATACTAACTGTGCTACTGCGTAGAAAATGCTATAAAACCATGCCTTAGCATGCTTGTTGTGATATTAGCAGGTAGCTATAGATAACTTTGAGATCTTTCTTTGATGGGTCATTATCAGTAGTATGTCATCTTCCCAAGACACCTGTTGTGTGGGCCTGAGGTAAGATGTAATGATATTCTCTGTGCAGCTCTGATGTTAATTCTTGTGCCCGTCTAATAATTCCCTGAAATGTTGCACAATGCTCTTCCATTCTGCTGTCCTGACATTTTCCTGAGTAGTTCTTTCAATGATTTAAACCTGGGAAACAAACCTAAGTCATCCAAATACAGGAAAGTATGTGGAGACAATTTGAAGGGAGGTAATTTTACGTCATTATACTGTTTCTATGTTTCTCTTCCTTTGTGCTTTACATCTTTAAAGCTAGTTGGAAAGCAGTTGAGTGGAGACTCACTGACTGAAACCCAGTGGTTGGATTTGGAAAGCATAAAGAGAATGGGTGTATCATGTATAAAAAATAGGTCTAAAGAGTAGCACCAAGACTGGTTTGTAAAGCAGAAAAGTCAGGAAGGTGCAGCAGGAGCCATGTGTGTTCTCTTTTTACAAGATGATAATGGAGCCAGTAAAAATAAACATTTGGGGTGAGGAAAGAGTATTTCCCCTGATTCCTGCTGCCAGGTGGGAAAAAGAGCAAAACTGTGAATTTTGCTGTCAACGCAAGGTCACCAACAGCCACCGATACTATTTAGAGTCTGCAGATATGGTTATGTGTGTTCATAGAAAAGAAAGGAGGGAGTAAAACAAAAGATGCAGATGACAAGGAGATACCAGAATCAGGAATGAGATGATGACAGCTATTTAAGATAGGGATGGTCAACAAGTGCCATGAGGACTGGGGACATGCAAAGTAGGGCATGCAAATGGAACACAGGGACTGCAAAGTCTTTTATCTGACTGATGAAGATGTATCTGACTGGTTGGCAGGTCAGCCCAGCTGAAGACATTACTGTATGCATATTATGAAGAGAGTGGAGGTGTAGACTCAGGTTAGGCCTGGCAAAACTTATTAGATCAAGTACAGATGAAGCTCTAGGCGACCATGACCATCTCAAACTATTCCCTAGCTCCTGATTGTGCATAAACGTGACCTCTGAGAACACATGTGTTGGCCAATTAATCTTTAAGACATTATTTCAGTGCTTTAACATTTAAATTACTGGAAAGGGTGTTGATCTGCTTCTTCAAATCTAGCAAACACTCATTAGCTCCATTAGCGTTCAAAATGAATCTATGGACCGATTTAAATCCTGGAGCTGTTTTATGGACCTCAGTAGTTTTGTCACAGATTGCATTTATTTTTTTTGATGGAAAATACGTTGGTAATCTTCTCTTCTTAATACCCAATCCATGATTCTACAACTAATTCACGTGCAGAGCTCTCTAACACTATGGATATGGGGTGTCAGGTATGTTCTATGCAATAAGAAAGAAAAAGAAAAGATTATACAAGGTTCCCCTTTCTTAGTAAGCAAGATTCTTTTTAATAATCAACCTAACAGAGGTGCTATTCATTTCACATCTCTGCAGGAAAGTGTTAACATAATAATGCTTTGTGATCATGTGTTAGTTATTAGGTTCATAAGGAGTATAATACTGTCTTAGTTGTAATGTTCATTAATACAGCAGAAAAAAAATGGTATATTAATGTGTGTTCCTTCAAGATTAGCCACAGAAAGTGAAAGTACAGTTCTCTGCTAATACAGTAAAATCTATTAAACCCATAACCCTTATGCATGGAAAATGAATTATTTTAACAGGTTTGTTCCATTAATGGCTATTTGCTTAAGAAGGCTTCTTAGTATCATATGTTTTCTGCCTGCACACATAGAATTTTTTTTCCTGAGAACACATCTGTTTCTTTGACACAATGTGTTACCGTAAGCTACAGGGTTTTTTCACGTTATCTTGAGGATTTTCTTACGAATTATACATGTATAATGCGTAAAATGCTTTGAATATGTATTGGAATTCTGTGCTGAATCCAAGTTTGCTGGTTGTACTGCAATAGTCGGAATAGCTCATGGTCCAGATTTACCTTTCCCTTCCCCAAAGTTACGTTGCCACAACAGAGGGCAGAGAGTATTGCAGCTATGCTTCTCCTTCTCCCTGTTTTTCTCTCAACAGTGTACCAAAAATCTTACTTCCTATGACAAGGAGCTTCATATCACCTACCTGTACCTCTATCTGTATCTACACCTCTTAGACTGGCTACAGAAGCAGAGTCTTCTTTGAGCTTTCTCTGTCCAGCCTGATCCACATCTTTTGCGATGCACTGACTATACCCTTTAGAGGAGCTTCTTTCTATTACTGCAGTCCTTCCTGGAGGGATGTTTGAGCTGAGACACTCTGTGTACCACCATGGAAAAGACTTTACTTGGGCCTAGTGTGCTAAAACTGCATTAATTGCAGAAAGAAAGTGCAAATCCATTTTATTCCCTGCACTTCTCTTGATGCAGAAGATGTTGATTCCCATCATTGATTTCCCAGTGGCCTGGGAGACACTCCACATCTGGAAGCACTACACACACCAACGTGCTCCTCTAGATCCAGAGGCAGGGAGTGGGTGCAGGAGGAAACGCCTCTGTGCTAACGGGAAGAGGGCAGAGAAAGGGATCAAGCTGCTAGGGAAATAAATCCAGCTACCGTCTCTTCAGTCTTTTAAAGCAATGGAAAATAAGAAGGGAACCAATGTTGATGTCTTTCAGGGGTCACATATGGTTCCCACTGATGAAGCTGTCTGGGATTTTTTTTGTTCCCTGTCAGTATGAACCATGCAGTCTTGTGATGTTTATAGTTATTTGCTCTCGGAAACCTTGTGCAAGAAATTCATATACTTTGCCATGTCCTGTAGTAAGTGTTCATATCATTTCCTTCCAAAAGATTGATTCCTAGTTTGCTGCAGCACAGTTCGTCAAATCCTTAATACAGAGGTGAATGGATGGTAGTTTCTTTTTCATGCAAACAATTGTAAGCCTGAATTTGGCTAGCAGCTACGCTTGTTGGATGAAGCATGACTGTTCAGTATTTGGTTTGTTTGCTATTGCCAGCAAACAATACGCTGGCAAGTGTTTACACTTTCTTTCTGTTTGTTGTTGTTGTTTTTTGGTGCTATACAAAAGTAAGGATGAGTCCATAGTATACATGGTAATACTTGCATAGATGTAGAGGGTAAGGTTTAAAAGTCATTTGAGGTCATGCTTTTACCGTGTGCAATGTCTCTCTATACTGATTTGTTAGATTTTCCTAACATTGTTTAAAGTCAGTGAGGAACTTTTGCAGCTGACTCTTTCCCTTTATGTCTCCCTTTTTTTTGTTTTCCCTATTGGATTCATTTATGTCTCTGTTGACATTAAAGGATAATGACCAGGTAAGCATCATTTTCTAGCACAGAAAAGCAGTGAAGAGCCTGAGAATGCAATGGGATTTGAGTTCTGAGCACATTTCTTAGTTCCTTTGTAAGCTTCTGTCTATATTAATGTATTGCTGCACTTTGCAGAATAATATACTCATAAGGACTTCGTAGTCAGCTTTCCTTCTTCATTCTGAGGACCAACATGTTAGTTTTTCAACAGCTGTAATCAGGAAAATAAGAGCTTTAGAGCTTGCTTCAAACCCTGTATCTCTAGGCAATCTGCTGCTAGAAAGCTGCTCACAGAGTTAGCATGAAACTATTCTAATTCTGTATTAATTGCTGTAATTAGTTTTTTTGCGTCATGATCAGATCAAGGAAGCCTAGAGAAAAAAAAAAGAAAAAAAAAGAACCCTCGTTATCCCACACTCTCCTAAAATGTGACTGAATTTTGCTATCAAAGGCAAAGGCAATGCGGGTCAGACTTTTCCAGCAGGACAAAGCCCTTGACTTCACAGATGTCAGAGGCAGTTTGATTCCATTTGAGCTAGAGTCATTCTCAGCATGCTGTCCTGCATGCAGGCCCTCTGCTAATGTTTGTCAAGATGGGATTTGTTTGATTTCACTGTTTTGCTTAAATCCCTCAATATTGGAGGTTTTTCCAGTTTTTGCTATCTACAGGTAGACTCATGATTTCCTTACACGATCAGTGACAGCATATGTGTACAATGTACCTGCGAAGAATTATATACTCCACAGGTTTCTTCTGACCCACTTTGGCAAGCCGACTATTTGCAAAGCATCTGGTTGCAATCTGGGGGAAGCTCCCGGTCTGAATCTTAGGCTTATATCGTTCCCCGTGATGCAGGATGAGCATTCATTTATACTGCTCTTTCCTTTTACACAGCTGTTGTTTGCTATTTCCCTGTTATTAAATACTTGCACAAGGAAAGAAATATAAAAATGCTGATACTTGCCGTTAACTATTTTTGATTGCAACAACTAAGTCTGCCAACTGTATGAAGTGAATGCATTTTGTTAAGCACATCAAAAATGCATTTGTAAGAAAGGCTCATTGGGTCATATAAGAAGGACACAGAGTACAGTGTTAGCAAAGTACCTTGGTTTCCCATCCATAAAATACATTTTTCTTTCTTTGGTTCTTTGTGTGCTTGAATTATTTAGACTGTAAACTTCCTATGCTGGGAACTGCCTCTTAATACAACGTATTTATACAATGGCCATCCATCAGTAGAAAACCCTTTCCCACCCACTCCTTTCTCTTGTATCTCACCACTTTCCTTAATTTTGATTCTTACCTAAATGCAGAATCTTATAGATGGAAGCCTTTCTGCATCCTGTTCAATCCCATTCTTTCCCTCTCATCCTACATGACCTTCTCCAGATGGTACATCTACAGGAAAAAGAACAGATTTGGAAATGGCTGGTTTTCTTTGAATGGTAATTAAGCTGCATTAGATTCTCGCCAATACTTTAATTTGGGAACAGGCTAATCTGCTAGACCTGGGCAAGAAACCGTGTTTTGATTCAATGTGAGCTTTGGAAATGTAAACATTTTCATGGTTTGGATGAAATGTTGACATCTCAGGAATGTTCTCAACGTCCAAATCCAAGGAGCTAGGAGCAGTGGAGGGCAGGCTGGACTTGAACCAAGTCAACAAAAACATGTTTTTAACAGTATCAGAATGTTTCTTCCCCCTGAGTTCACACACACACACGTATATATATTTACATTTATATATAAAGTGAAACAGGTTAATTGGAACCAACCTGAAGAAGGAAGATGAAGTTAACTGAGCGTCTATATTTTGGCCAGGCAGGTCCAGACCCTCTTGGGCTTAAATATGCTATTAATTAGCACTATTCCTCTACTTTCAGGAGATTTGAGGTAGGACATGAAGAAAAGGAATGCAGTGGTGTGTTAATCCACAAGCCCTTCCACTTGTCCCATAAGATCTCAGACTTTCCCTCTGATTTCAAGAAGAAAGAGAAAACTGGGTACTATAGTTCCAAAAGAGTTTAATTTCTCATAACAGTATGGATTTTTTAGGTGCATAAAAGGGTTAATACTATTGATGGTACAGCCCATGGAGTGGAAAATTAAGCTTGAAGTGTTCCAGTATGTTTGTTTCAGTGTGTCTGGAAGGAGTGTCATTCTTAAGAAGTCTGGAATTTTCCTTTCCTTCAGTAAGTGACCATCTCTCACTGCAGGTGCCCCACCCCTCCAGCTCTTTGTACCAGAATACCAAGTGCTATTTACTGTTGTCCTTAATTATATTTAGAGATTTTTCTGTTTCCATACATCTTATGGACCTCTGTGGGAAATTTGCTTGAGGAAGAACTATCGGATTGGGTTGTAGAGTTATTAAATATTAATAGGCAATGAATTTCAGATCACCCAAATTATAGAAATACTATTCCTAGCCATGTGACTATCACCTCTCTCTTGCTCTGCTTTTTTGGAAGCAAAGGATTAAGATCTCTCACACATTAATTTGTGATGATACCATCAATCATTCTTTGAACAGTGAACTATATTACTTAAGTCTCCACATTAGAAGAGCTCAGTTTATCTGTTGGTTTGTCCGTATCACAGGATCTGTGGTGCGGTATCAAACCATTAGATTTATCTTCCCACCTAGTGCAATATGTGTAGGAACTATAGCTCCTAAGAATGCGTTTCAAAGCTTACGCATCTATAGAGACATTATGAAACTCAAACATTTTTTTATCTGAAATTCCCCAAGCTCACCCCTTAAAAAAAAATTCTAAGCAGTGAGGCAAATAAGTCTTCAAGAAGATTGTTTTATGAATACATAAGCTATACTCTGTCTTTTTAAAGAGTAGAAAATCACATAAATGACAGTTCCAGAAACTGTAGATTTATGACTTTTTTTAACTTTCCGATTATGTTGGCAACGACTAAAAAAATAAAATTTTGTAATTTTGAGGAGAGAATAATGTACTTTTTTATTAAAATAGAAATGACACACTGCTGCATATCTAACTTGATTTAGTGTTTTTATTAGTTATAGAACTGTTTTAATACCTCACTAACTATTGCTTTCTCCCTTAAGGTTTTCATTGTTCTCATACCCTAGAAACAAATTGATAATTCTGAAAAAAATAAAGTATTTCTTGGTTGTTTGCTAACAGCAGAATAGCAATCAGTCACCACAGGGTTACTACAATGGGCATCATTATATCTGGATCCTTATCAATTTCACTATATGGGTAAGTATTATTGCTGCATACCGGAACTCCTTTGGTGTTATTGCTTAATTTTAATTGTGATTGTAAAATGTGAAAAATGTGGATCTTTAAACCACAATTAAACACCTGCTATACTTGTTGTGCATTGGCATTTAAAGATATATTGAGTATTTAAAATCTGCTGATTCAGATATTACATTGAGGGGGGAAATAAAAAAAACACAGGGATTGGTTTGAAAACAAATGTTTGCTTAAGGAAACAGTTGCCGGGAAATTTAATTTAGCCAAATACGTGATGCAACATCTGAACCTTAAAACACCGTGAAGAGTAAATTTTGACGCCGTGCTGTTTCTCATGCAGCTCGAGAGAGGCTGCCAGTCCCTCACAGCTTCCAAGAATCCCACTGTCCTGTGTGTGTCCCTCTGACATCCTGCTAATGGAAAATCCTGCACTGGAAAACACCTGCCCAGCATTAACAAGATGCAAATGGCAGAAACAGCAGAGTGTCAAGTTGCAGAGACACAAAGAAACAGAAAAAGCCACTGCTGACTGCTTCCAAATTCTTATTTCATTCAAGAGCGAAAGCATTTCTAAATTGCTTCTGGTTCTGAGGGGAGAAACCAGCAAACCCATGAGTACATGCTTTTCTTTAAACATGTGAGCAATCCGAATGAGTTAAAGCTAAGCACACACTGCTGTGCTTTGCTGGACTTGGATCTGTTTGTGGCACAAGGCGGTTTAAATCTAGCAGGCATAAAGGGAGGCGGCTGTTCAGTACAATTAAATCTGCAAGCAGCCTGTGCTGCGAAGCCTGGCTCGTGCACCTTTCCGCATCCCCTCTCTTCCCCCACCATAACTACAGCTTGGAAAAATTGTTTGGTTTGAGAAAATGACAGATTTATCCTGTCCATAAAGCCTGTTTTTTAAATGTTTGAGGGAAAGTTTGATTGTTTACAGACATTGAAAATCAATAGTATTTAAAGTGTTAATTTTTGCCTATTACTGTTTTACTGTTTCATGTTTCTTTAGCCACTTTAAACCTGGGGGGGGGGGGGGGGGGGGGGAGGGGGGTTGTCGAGAACAAGGCATCAACACTTCCATCTTTGCTGTTCTGGTGGGAAGAGTTTTCCATGCCCTCAGCCAGCTCTCCCTCATTCAGGAAGGGTGTTTGGGGGAGGGCTTTTGCTTCATGAGTTATGAGCTGGTCAGGTAAGGACCTGAAACCAAATGCCCACGCCTCCACCCCAAACCAGCAGCTCTGGGAGACAACAGGTTCTCTCTTTAGGAGGGGGTAATGCACAGCATTTTTCTTCTGCTGTAGAAGAGAACTTGGTCTTTGTGGTCTCACAAGCAGGCGACCTTTGTTTTTGGAGGTGCATTGCATTAGGTTTACATTTCTTGCTGTACAGACACCTGGGAGCATTCTCCTCCTTCTTGCCTGTGTACTTCTAGTGAGTTTGCAATGAACTTGAACACTGATTCGACACGATCTGCTGTCAGCCTCTCGCTGCACACCGGCTGATCAAAACACCTCCCTTCCCCTTCCTGGGAGAGTGGGGCTCCCAAGGGTGCTGCACAGCCGCTATCATCTCCTGCTTACCAATGTGAAACTAGTGAAATCTGGCTACTAAGCATGGAAAAAACAACAGTAAATTGATAGACTAACCTACGCAGATGGCATAATAAATCTGCAAGTGTTATATTTTAATTTACTTCCCCAAATAGTACTTCAGTTTGGAAGTACAGTACCCCACAACTCCTTTCTGCAGAGGCCAAACAGTTCCTCAAATGCCTTACTACAAATAAATGATTTAAATATCTTCTGCTTATTTTATAGCAAGTCTTGGCTACCAGTACACTTTCCTGTCAGTCTTCAGTAATGGCTTGTGTCAGGTGGAGCCTCCTGGGAGAGAAACGGGTTTATCTTTAAAAGTTTATGAGAACATCTCCTATATCTCCAATGTGTGTCATAGGAAGGGATTATTAAATATGGAATAAATAACAGGCAACCATATTACTGGGCTTTGATTCCATCGAGGGGCTCCATTTTCCAGAAGCAGGTTCAGCGCCGATGAGAGCTGTCAGGGAGCCAGAGCGGCGCAGGCCAGGCCTAGGACCTGTGGCCAGCCATGCCAGGGGACAAAGGGGCAGGCCCAGGCAGCGCAAAGTTTAGCAAAGCTAATCCAAAACTAGTGCCTGGGGCCAGCTCCTGCCTCTGCAGCCTGTGGGCTGTGCTGCAGACGACCGCAGGTGTGCTTTGCTTCTGCAGGGAGATCTCTAAAGCCCACCAGGAAAATGGTCTGACTCAGAGGGCTCCTCTGATCCCTCTGCTAGGCTAACTCCGCTAGGGCTCAGGGGATGTGTGGCATATTCAGGCTTATATTTTAAGCCTACACCTTTATAGCACAAGGCCTATCAATTAATTTACCTGCTCTTGTGTCAACTTTGGCAGCTTTATAAATTGGAAAAAGAGATTCATGATCTAAATCCAGCCCCTCACTCTGTGATGCGTTGATGCCTATAATTCCTCATAGAAAATATCTTTCCTGAAGTCTGCAATGTGTTATAATCTCTAATTATGAATATGTTCACAGAATTTGTTCATCTCAAGATGCACTTGTGCATCTGTTATTTATGCACTATACATTAAACTTTACATATAGCTTTAGAAATATTTCTGCAGATGTGCACTTGTACTTAAAAGACCATAGAAAATGATACGTTAAGCTGTGTGACGAGGTCTGTGGGTAGGGATTGTAAAGCACTGCAAGGAGCAGCACCATCTTTTCCTACAGATGACTTGCAGTGAGGGGCATAAAGCCCTCTGCTGAAGCCCTGGACACGGTCGGGCTTGCAGGCTTCTGCATGTACGGACTCCTGGTCCTCACGGCAGGCCTGGTGTGGAGGGCAACCTCAGGCCACCCCTGAAGATGATGCAGCAATAACGCAGTGTGTTTGTGAGGGCAAGAAAGCCTGGCACTGTGCAAGAGAGACTGTAAACTTATTAGGGAGGCCGAACTTCATGTTTAAATAGCACATAATGCAGTGGGGACTGGTCCCTGCCTGGCACTTTTAATTGCTGCTGTAATAATAATACAAAAAACAGAACCACTGCTCTGGATGCAGCCATATAAAAAATGATAAATTGTTTTTCTACTTGTTTGCCTATTGTAAAGTAATACTGTCAGTATGGAATTTATTTAACTGGAATAAAAATCCTCAAATGATTACCTTAAAATCTGAAGGGAAAAAAATACAATCCAGCACTAGTCACTACAAGAAAACTAGATTTAAAGCTAATATAACTTAAAAATAAATAAATTAAAATATTAGAGGGCCAGTAAATACATGGTGTACAAAAGCGTACTTATCTTTAAGTGCATCCTAAGGTCTCCTCTGGGTCATAGGTCACTTCAGTGCCAGAAGGACAGGAATGCCACCTTAAGGCTGTGACTGCTTCAGGACCCTTCAGGTCTTTGTTACAGTGCTTTGCTGGAATGGAAGTATTAACTAATAGTTTGTGATAGGGCAGATGGTCTAGATGCCAGATTATTTTATATGTTAGTCTTCCTTCTACAGACTAGCTAAGGATGCACACAGTTCACAGAGATGAACCCTGTGAGATTGTGAACATTTTTAGAAAGTGCTGAGGGTCTTTCATTCCCAAGGCAAGTTAATAACTGCCTGAACAGAATACAGATTTTTATTTTATTTTATTTTATTTTATTTTATTTTATTTTATTTTATTCATTTTATTTATGTATTTATTTTGTTTGTGTGTTTTTGCACTTTACAAACAAAAGGTTTTTCTCCCCAGAGAGTGAAGAGACCAACAGATCTACACAATGCACCCAGCATTGCCTCAAACAGACATTTGCTTGTTAATCTGGAAAATAAGTGTGCTGTAGGTTTTCTTTTCACTTTACTACACTATTTTGCTTTTCATGTTGTTTATGTGATGCTGGATGATAGAAGTACCTGAAATATTTTGAGACTGGCTGAAAAGTCTTCCTAGCTTTGCCTCGGGCACCATATCTTTATGGAATCACAGAAGCTAGAGATTGTAAAGGTCTTTTGGGTCATCATAATCCTCCACGTGCTGATGCTGGACTGACAATCTTTTCTTTTCCTGTGAAAGCTGCTGGTGATATGGTAGTACAAGGAAATTTGCGCTTTAATAGTACACATTTTCATGAAAGCTCAACCTGATTTTGTCTCCACTTATGGTCCAGATATATACTGTACTATACAGGCTATCCAAAATTACAGCAAGAAGTCGTGAATGATGTAGGAAATGAAAAATTCATCACAAAGAACTAGGAGGTAGGCAGAGCTGTGCCGCACTCTACCTTTTGATATTAAACTCAGATATAAGCAGGAAAGGAAACTGGACTCAAAAGGTCTCAAGCAAAAATAAACCCCTAAGAATAAAACTATAATAATAATAATAATAATAATAAAACTAATTTTAAAACTTTTGGTTTTAGCATATCTTGAAAATGTTCATTCTCTCCCATTAAAAAAAAATTCACTTCCCAGCTGAGGACAGCACTTCTAAATGTGGCTTTGTCCCAAATCAAGACAAACTGAAAGGGCTTCTGACAGTTCTGGGAAATGCTAGATTATTCACACCAGAGAAAGCTGTGTTTTGCTTTTTTTTTTCCTTTTTCTTTTTTTTCTTTTTTTCTTTTTTATTTTCACAGGGGGTGTGGAATCAGTCATTCTAGGGCTGGCAAGTAGCATATATAGAATTTATAAGTAATGTACATACTAAAAAAAAATCTTCTTATTTACTACAGGTGGCCTCTCAAGATAAAATCAGGTAGAAGGTAGGCATCATTTAGCACAGCATTACTGCAGCTATTCTGCCCTGGTTTACTTTCACCCATTGTGTAAGCATTTGATCCCACACTGTTGTGGGGGAATAGTGAATGTCAGAAATTTCCATAAGGCAGCATACAATCCTTCCACATTCCATTTGGGCACATGGATTTCTTAATGCTTGCAGAACCCTTAAATATTATCTTCCAGGTTGTGGAGACCACATGGATTCCTCCCCAGGCAAAGTATATGCAGTGTGTGAAGAGACCTGTTTCCCTCACCGCTTAAAGCTGGGTGTGTTCTTCAGCACCTTGCAGAATTAGAGCCATAATCTTTATCAACATCAATAGCGACTGCTTACATGGTCTCCTTGCAAAATATAACTTTTTAAAGATGTGGCCCTGGGAGTTTATGCAGGTCAGCGAAACATCCACACTGGGCAACGTTCCCTGCTCTCTGCAAACTCATTACTTAAAATCACGGTTGTAGCTCCAGTCCTGTACACATTTACATTTGCAAGTGACCACCTGCATCTAACATGTGAGTTCCTACTCTTCACATAGTAGATGGCCTCAGATAATTTTTATTATTTTTTTATAGGCAATTTTGTGGTGATCAGACTACTGTAAAGAGAGACCTGCAATGACCTATTTTTTTTTTCTTCTTTCAGACATACAATCTGAGGTTTCCCTTGTGGGTGGCCCTTCTTTCTTTTGTGCCATTGTAATTTCTTCATAGGTGGTACCTGACAAGTCCTTTTTTACCCTTAGAGTTTTTTGTTCGGATTCCATTCACTTCAAAATATCATTACCATTGCAAACAAGGAAAATGTGTTTATCAGAAACTGCAAACTCCTTTAGGGCCTCATAGGATTAATCACGGTTATAAAGTTTTATTAAACACAATTTTTGTTTAATGACAAGCTCCACCAGTCCTTCCCATTCCAAACCAATCCTGTCCTAAGGGTGTATCTAGCACAGCAGATTGTTTTCAACAGACTCTCAAGACAATCCCTATTACTTTGTCATGCACAGAGATATTTTTCTTCCTGGATAATTTGAACTTCCTTAAAAATCACATCTGTTTCATACTTTATTTATTTGTAATTTAAATCCTTAAATTGAATCTTTCATTACTAACATCTGGGCTTGAAATGCAGCCCACTTGAAAAAATACAAATTTTATTTTATTTGTAGTTACCCCCTTCACTCAGTAGCATTGGTACAAACATTCCCTGGCCAGAGGCAAAACAGCCGGGTATCTTAAAGCTGTGATGCCGTACCACGTGTAATATGGCTCACTTGAATGTCCCTGAAGTGACTGGCAATTTGCCCAGAATTAGACTGAATGCAAGTAATAAGCTGTAGAAATTCCACAATATTGACAATTAGATATCTCTATACAGCAGCAGCTGTGTATTGTTCTCATGGTATATTCCTCTCAAAGCACCTCCTAAAAAAAGGGAAAAGAAAACCTGGCAGAAGGTTGCAGGCAGCCGAAAGGTAATATACATTGTATAAAATATCTCCGATTTAGACTAATAGGAACATTTCTATTAGTACAGTTTTCTGCAATAGAAATAGTGGCTGAAACAAAATGCTGAGGAATTTTGAGTTTATAATACCACATCTGTACTGCAAAAAATGCTACATTTTATACATGCTTTCTGAGGAAGATACATACCCTCTCTTTCCTTTCATCACAAAAAGGGGGAAATGGGAGCACGGGTTTGCCGTGGGATGCTGTTTGCGAAAAAGCTTCACCAGTCCTTTTGAAAATTACCCCCAAAACAAAAAAAGACATTAGGGTCCCGCACACAAGGATCTCTGTGAGGCACAGCAATATGACCTGGATGAGAAAAGAGGAAAAGCTTTAATTTTTTACCTGATTTGAAAAAATACAGATAGCTCTGAGGGACTTGCTGTAATAAATACATTTATTTCCTATCAATTCTCAATTCTCTCATGTTTCAAAGTTTATTTGTCAGCCTTTCTACAGAAAATGTGGAAAATGAATTCACTGAACATTTATTTTATTTTACTCACAAGAAGCAGCTGCCCACAGTGAACGGATTCAAATTTTATTTTTTAAACCGTACTTTTGAAGTTTGCATTATGAGCTATTTATCTTTGATATTTTGCCCAGTGGATATCAGTGGAGCTTGTTTCTGTCTGTTGCTAAGCTTGTCAAACTTCGGTTTTTGTATCTGCCTTTATTGTAACAGAAATGATCATTTTTAAAATAAGCTGCAGTTTTTTTCAGAAGTACCATAAAACTGAGGGAACAATAAGATGTCAAGTTTTATATTGCAGATGCTAATTTATCAAGCTAATTACCAACAAAATGCAACTAAAATGCTGATAATCTTGAGACTGATTAATTCAGCAACAGAGATATTGATGAGCATTTAAAGGTTAGCGATAGGAGTGTTATGATGCAGGATTCCCTTCCTACTCCTGCACTTGCCATCTAAGAAGAATTATCTTAGCACTGCATGGCTTCTACAACATTTTGACAGAGACGTGTGCTGTATGCCAAACAAATCGCTGGAGCAAGGAAAGCCCAGTTTGTGCATTTCCCTACATGTTACAGCCACCCCGAATATTGCTGAAACACAGGGAAACATTTTGCAGGGCGCCGTGTATCCACGCTCCCTGCTCTGTCACACATACCCCTGACATTTTCATTTCCTGTTCTATATTGCCTCCTTTTGTGCAACTTTGCTGCCTTTTTTCCCTGGAAAAAAAGTAAAATAAAATAAAATACAGTACAAACAGAATAAAAAGTCATGACTTATGGTCTTCTCTATTGACTCAAGCAGCATGGGAAGAGTGGGTGATGCCTGAATCCATCAGTTCTTTGACTAGAGATGATGTTTCTCCCTCGGCAGTGGGGAAAGCTGGGCTTCAGCTGAACTCTGGGTGCTTCAGCTGCTGAGTCAGTGCCGAATGAGGTCAGTCACGACGCATGCTTCTCGGAACCAGAGATGGGGCTGAAACGGCCCCAAATGGCATTGGCTGGGCCCTTCTGCCAGCAGCATAACATTAGGTCCCTTCGGTGCCGAATGTACTCCAATAAAGGAGGTTAAAAAGCCAGTTCATTAATTGGCTCCAGTACCGACTGCGTCCCTTTTATAACCTGTGTTATCAGCAGAAGTACAAGTGTGGCGTGGCAAGGAAAATGATTATGGAGGAGATTTCCTGGGAGAGGAATTAGCTGGCTCTGGTGGCGATCTCCATTGTAATGAGCACACTGCCATGTTTATGAATGTAGTTACAGACCACAGCCACGGAAAGCGCAGATCTCCTCCGCCTCCCTGAGCAGCTTCATCCAGGTTCTTGAAGGGTTAATATGCAGTTTACTATTGAATAACATAAAATGAGCTGTAAATAATGTAATGATATGTATTGTTAAGCTACATATACTGTACCAGGTGCAAGTACTCCCACTCCTCACTTAGATATAATCTGGGGCAGTCAACAAACACAGATGTATTTTAACAAAAAGAAAGAGAGACAGAAAAAAGATAAAGAAAGGATGAACAAGAAAAAAATTAAAACATATGTAAGATAATTTAACCGAGATAACGATCCAGGTAAAACCTGGCCTATTTTTCAGAGCCACTTCAACTGTGCCGTGTAAAATACAATGGCATTTTGACTTGTTTTTGGAACATACATGAGCCAAACACGTGTGGAAACACCTTGACAGGCCTTTTGTATAACTACAAGAAAACTGATAATCCCAAATCAATTACAAGGGGGAAAATATGAATCTTTGAATACTAGTAATTATAATGGTTATTTTTCACTTTTGTAGCACCTGCAAATGATGCACTGTATATATGACAATGATTCAAAAAGCCCTAATTAACTGTTTATTTTTTTCTTCTTGTTTGCTGGCTGCAACCAGTCTGCATTAATTGACAATTTATATGTGTGTGTGTGTGTATAGATAGAGATGTATATTCCACCCCCATACCCCTCCCAAATCTTTTCTATTACTTCCAACTGCCTGGAAATCACATGTGATTGAATTTGCTTCTTCTAGGTCAGTTCTTAAAGCCTCATTGGAGTCTCTTTGCTGAACTTCCAGTAACATTCAAAGGATGGAAAGGCATGGTAGGATATTCTGAGCTGATCCTACCTAGTGGGGACAACTGCGGTCCCTTCTGTAGCATGGTGACACGGCTCCTGACTAATAGTGCCAGTCAGAATTCCTAACTGCTCCTACCAAATGCGAGAGAGCTGATTTTGGAAGACCTCCAGCCACGGCTTTCCACTGCTGACAGATTACTCTGGGCTATTCATGGAGCAAGATTAGCCTGACCACCATGAAGGAAACTCTTTGTTCCGTGTCATTACCTAGGATGGGTTGAACCATGCTAAGGCAAAGCTGCATTGGTGAGCTGAATTCGTACAGCAATTGGATCAGCGATCATTCCGAAATTATGCTATTATGGTCTGAGAGAGCGGGGGTGGTGGATTTGTCGGGGTTCTAGGTGGGGAATGTGAAATGAAGCACTGTGCGGCGGCGGGAGCGCAGGGACAGCTTGCAGTGGGCGCCGTTAAGGGCTTTTAATGTGGGTGCGAGCGCGCAGTTGCCATAAAAGCAAAAACACAGCGGAGCTTTGCATTTAAATGAAAACACAGCCGTGCCCAGGCAGCGGCCAAAGGGTCCCAAGCCTTGGGTAGGCACTGCACGGCCGAGAGGCTCCAAAGGCACCGACAGAAAGCCGGCCGAGGCCGGTGAGAAGGCACGACAGCGCCACACAACGCGAGCGCAAGATGGCTGCTGTAACCATCTGCAGGACATCAAAGTCTGCTGCCTGATGGCAAGTGGGCTGCCAAAGCTTCTAAAGGCTTTGGCGCCTGCATGTAAATCGGATGCAAACTGTCCATCTGCTGCATGGCACAAGTGACAGCTGATTCTTTTTGCAGTCCGTAAGATGAACTAGACCTAAGCCAATCCGTCCCTGTTCCTAATCACACAAGGTTTGTCCTACCAGTTTCATTAGCCAGACACACGAGATACAGTATGTGGTTTTTCATTTTGCTCAGTACGTGACACTATAAAAAACAATGCTGGGGATGGGCTGTGAAACCAAAGGGGACACACTGCTGCTACTGCAGAGAAAGCATATTGGCAATGTTCAAAGCATATTGGGGCATAACAGTAGTCTAAAAACCCCAATATGGATTAGGACAGCTGACCAGATGTCTTGACTGACATTTTTTAACACGATTCAAGGGTGTCCCTACAGTACATAAATGCAAACTATACATCTGTGTACTTTTTTTTTTTCTTTTTTTTTTTTTCCACTGGAAATACCATACATGGATGCTTTGATTGTAGCTGACAGTTCCAGTGTGAGGAGAGAGCTGTACAATGCTGGGGCTCCAGCCTTCTCCTCTGAGAAACTCACTGGAAAAAGTTTGACTTGGGTCCCTGTGCAAACAGGCACGAGAGCTGTTGCCTTCAGTGGAAAGTTACCTACCTCCTCTCCTCATCACATGGGTGGTGGGAACTTGCTGGGATGCTGTGTTGAAAGTCGGGGAAGAGATGTGATATACTGTTATAATAAGGGAATGCTGTTCTTTTCTAGATGGATCTCACATTTGGAAACTAGGATTGCTATCAAAACATAATCAGTCAGCTGTGCAATTGTTTGTGTGAGAGAGGGAGTAGGGACAGTAAAGCTGGGGAAAGTGCAGCAGGTATGTTGAGGAGCAAGGAACAAAGAGGAAGAAAGAATAAAGAAGTTTCTAATTTCTCACTTCTTAGTCTTTAGGGCAGAGGTCAAAAATGAAATGTATGAAGACATCCCCCACCCAGCCTTCTCATTACATTTATCTGGAGAAGCAGCAATATTCAGTTTGAACCAGACAGAGCCTGAACTGCCTGCCCCATGTGTTTGTGTAAGCCCCGCCAGTGTCGCTCCCCTCCATTTGCCAGCAGCCATGCATGTGCATGCTTCCACCCATATGTAAACTTGTGTCTGTACTTGCTCTCCTTTGGCTTCTTGTACGTTGCTGTTACAGCGTTAAGAGCTGTGCAGGTAAGAGCTGTCTCCATACCTGACAATCCTGCACCCAGCCCTGTGCTGGTCCTCTGCATCTTGAGGTGTGGTGAATGCCTTTCTCAATCTATTTTATTCCAAAATATTATTATTCTCACATGTCCCTGCCTCCGAGTATAGGGAAAACTGAAATCTTGCCTTCCTCTATAGTGGGGACCTATTTATGTGCTCATCAAGGACTCTGCTCTGTCCCCGCTAGGCTTTGGCATGGAATTTGCTCTTCTGATGCTCTTTGTTAGCGTAACAGAGGGACTAAATTTATAGTGTTTGCACGGACGAGCACATAACCAAATAAACCAGTTGGTTTCAGTGTATACTCTTTGGTTTCCTGGTAAATGTAAAGTAGTGTCTAAATTTATGTTTGCTTTGATCCAATTGTTGCCTTCGTAAACCTTGCCTTTTCATGGCGACCAGCTCCAAACTGCATGCAGAAACAAAAAATGTCCTTATAAAGCAAAAGGCCCTGCAGTGACAGTGAGGCCACAGATAAAGTCCTACCCAACATCTGCAGGGATGTTTTCTGCTGTGCCGGCTGCTTGGCTGCACGATTTACGGAAACACAATTCTTATTTAGCACTTTTGATAACATAAATCTTGTGCCTGCTGGTGATGAACCTTACCGGCTCTTAAGTTCAACTTTTATGTATCCATCCAGATTTGCAGTGTGTCCTTAAAAGGCACGCTCCCATGACTTCAGTTACCTTTTTGCCTATACAGACATTGCGTATTTACCCCGTGTTTAGCTCTGGTGCCTTAGTTGAGTCCAAGGTTAAAAAGTTTTTCTGTGGAATTGTTGAATGATAAATGTACTGCTCTGGAGGTTGGATGGATGCCTCTGAATTCTTGCTGCTGCAGTGGTGAAACCAGAGGATGTCACACAGGCAGCAAACCCACAATCTCCCCCATCCTCTGCCTGCAGATGTCCTTCATGTGGCTATGAAAGGCTCACTGATGTTGGTGCGTCTCTTGGCCAGCAGCCTCCCAGGCCAGCCTCCCTCTGGGCTTCAGCCTCCCCCAGCTGCAGCTCATCCTCCACTGCCCAGGAAGGCAGCAATGCCCCGTGGAAAGGATTTTCCTATTGTGCAGGTGAAAGCTGGGAAGTGTGTGCCAGGGCATGTGGCCTGTGCACGCTCCACCTCGTTCAGATATAGCCGATGCCTGCTATGTCAGTCACTTACATTAGGAAGGTGGAAAGAATGAGAAATGAGGTAGATAGTGTTTTAGAGGAGGGTGCAAGCCTCTGAAAATCTAGCTGTCTACTGTCATGTGAATGGCATTGAAGAAAAACCTCTATTCTTGAACACAGAAAATCGCTCTTGGTCTGTGCAGTGATAAGCACCTTCATAACTAAAAATTAAATACTTACACTGGCAAGCTACTGATAATGTGCTAACATGACTTTTATGCTTACACTGTTAACTATAAAACTGGTGATATGAAATAAAGAGAGCTAATAGCATACATTGAACTGCTAAGGTACACCACAATTCATTTTTCTTTCCCCAAATGACCTTACTCTTTGCTGGCTGATGGAAAATCACTGATGGAAAATCACAGATGTGAAAATGGCTGGGATGGAACATAAGGGAATTTTCTTTCTTTTTGGTTCTGTGCATATACTGCGCCTTTCAGACAGGGCCTGAGATTGCTGGGATTTTACAATGAGATTGTAGGCCCTACTGCATATCTGCACTAAATGGAAGCGTGTGTAAATTGCTGTCATGCTGGTGCATCAATAGATCAGCTTATAGTCCTTTTTAGACTCTCTTTGTCTTATTATTTTCATTCTATTCAGGAGCTGAGCATCAAGATGGATACCTAAAATACAGCTTTTGATGTACTGATCTGCAAATATACCTCTGACTTCCACTTGTGGGCTATTAAATCACACAGATTTGTCTTCCTGGACTTTTCTTCTTATTATTTCCATGAGAAAACCTATTCCTGCAAGCTGGATGGGGATTTTGACCCACCAAAATCTCTGACCTGGGAATGTGCCTGTCACCAATGGTTATTGGAATACCCACTCATTCATGCTAGACTTCTAACTCAGCAGCTCTGTGAAAATAAAACACATTGCAACATCCATTTCAAAGCAATTCTAGGAGCCTCTGAAAAGTACGCTTCCCAACATCCCTGAAAATAAGAATTAATGCTATATCTTGACATAAGATGCAGAAACACAGATAACCTATTAGCTAAGGATGCCCCATTTGTTCCCCCTACCAGAAGCCTTACTTAGAGCATGAGGAAGGGAAAAATAACTCTCTTACCTGTACCAGTGAGTGATGTAAACAAGGGTACAGACATTGAATAGGTGAGTGATGCCATCATACTGTAGTCCAGGGACCAGGGGACATTTGTGGGAATGATGGGAGGCAGGGGTACGTGCTGGTGTTTGACTGAACCGCAGACTTGCCTTGAACCCATGCCAACCATGCTTCAGCAGACATGTGCAGAGGGGCCATTTAGCATTCGTCTCCCTTTTATTGCAATGAGGCTTAATACGCAAATGGGGGAAAAGGCTCTTAACTGTAGAGAGGAAGCGTTTTCCATTTTCTTTGATCTCAGTTCAGATCTGTTATTTCATACTTTTTGACTCCAAATGAAAGAACTCTGTCTTCTATATATATTATGCTTTGCCAGGACAGAGACAGTTTTTCACAGTCTAGTAGTTACAAATGGTGCAATAAATACACGGGGGTGTGGTCAAGTCATAGGGGTAATAAATATATATTTGGTTGTATATATTTGTTTCATTCAAGACTCAGCACTATGCCGTATCTTAAACAAAATCATCTAGCTGTCTCTCTGTCCATCCATCCATCTGTCCCTCCAATGTCAAGGTTACTTAGGTAGGACAAGGCTTCTAAATGTGGAGAGTCTTTCTCTAACACCTAAACTAGGGGCCAAATCCTACGGTCTCCACTCAGTTTCACTCAGACAACCTCCTTCTCTTGGCTGCCTTCCCAATGCAACAGAGAGGTGTTGTAGCCTGCATGCTGGCCCTCTGCTAGCACACATTATTGCTCAGACTGTGGAAAGGTTGATTTGTATCCGTCCTTCACACTGCGGCAGTCCAGTGTGATCCTTGCCTGGCATGAGCTTCTCATATGATACCAGCTCCTTTCGGGCTAGTTTTTGTGCAGCGTTAACACAGCACAAGGGCTTTTCTTGTGGAAACAAAGTGGCTCCTGACAAGATTAGGGAAAACATTGGGGACACTTTTCATTGACATTTTACCTGAGGAAAAAGAAGATTACGGCATGCTCAAAGTAAATCACACAGCACAGGGAATGTCCTCATTTTAGACTGCAGAGCAGAGAGCTCGTGTGCTGCAATTGCTAAGGTAATGGTTGCTGCCGCTCAACTGTTTCCTCAAAATGCAGCCACTCTGCCTTTTTATTTTGGGGCACTTTTGCGTGCATAATGATATCCATCCATTTAAAGGCAAATGTCCTCATAGTTTTAATGGGCTTCTGCTCATGGCATACTGGCAGATAATCTCTTTACTTTGATTTTTTTTTCTTTCTTTCTTTTGTAATTTTGAGCTAGTTGTTGACTTGGCATGACTCTACTGGAAGCACAGGTTACCTGCGTCCTCCAAACAGCTGCCCAGCATCTTCCCGAACAGGACCTCTCCGTGTACATTGTGGAAAGATACAAATTTTTATGGTATAAGTGTTTTTACAATAGATTTATCACATAAATAGGGAATGGAAGAGACCTTGCCGGTCTGTTAATGTGCCTCCCTGTAATATTAAATTATTCTCCAGAGTGCATTTTCTAGATCCACGGACAGTCTCATTTTAAATGTCACAAGTGACAGGGTTTGCACAGCTTCTTATGAGACTCTTCATAGCTATATGGCCACAGATGCCTTTCAAATATTTACACATCCTCTTCTTCCTCACTTAGTTTTTATTCAAGCTGACATGATGCATACATGCATTTCATTTTTATCTTTTTTTTTTATTTATTTTCTGTTGTCTCTATGCCCTAGAACACTATAGGTCTTTCTGAATCCCTCTCCTTTTTGCTACTATCTTTCCCTATTAGTTCCTCCTGTAAAATTAAAAACTTTTTAACATGCAGTTTTAAAGTACTCTTTTTCTCTCTTGCTGTGAAGCACAGTTCAGTAAAGCACTGCCTAACCTGTTGCTTCTGCACCCACTGTTATGTTCAGCACATTCCTGGGGCAGGGGGGCTATATTTATTGTTTAATGCCTGACGCAAAGATCAAAAAGACATTTCTGTAATTTTAAAAGAGTTGAATCGTTTCCAGATGTCCATTTTACTTACATAACAATATATGTATGGAAACACCGCATTGCAGAAAAAAAAAATAAAATAAAATAAAAACACAAAAACAAACAAAAAACAACAAAAAAACAGAAAAACCACCATAATTCTGAGGCAAAATTCAAATAATTATTAGCCAGATTTATTAACTTTATTTTCTTCTTTTCCACTAAATTAAAACATGAAAAATTGTTTTCCTCTTCAGCCGCTATGATTTTCTCTGCTTCCTGTACTTCCCAATTAAACGACATGTGTGAATTTACCTCCATTTTCAGATCATTAATAAAGTTTACTGAGTTAGATTCCAAACAGGCTTTTAGAGTATATGATAGTTGTAATACTTTATGTTATGGTGCATCTTCAAAGCTGAATACAATGAGTCACAGAGTCTACCTGTAAAATTGTGTCTGGAATGAGTTGAAAGGGGAATCATATTTTTTAAAACAAAAATATTTTTTGCAGAAGCTCTGAGTTAAAAAAAAAAGCGATATTTCTTAAATCTAGCTATCTCCCAGCTTTGCTTTTTTGCATTAATTTTTTATTTAAAAGTTTTTCATTCCACTTGGCTTGAGAACCTTGCAGTAAAGTGCTTCTAGGATCAAAGGAAGTTATTTTTATAGTATTACCCCATTTTCTTTTATTAAAATAGAGAACAGCTTTAAGTTATACATATATTTGGTCAAAAAGATGGGAGCCCTAACCGTACTTTCAGTATTGTTCCAAAGGCACAAAGGAAGATCTAAGCATTAGGTGACAGTCATTTAGGTGGACACAGGACCTCATCTGCAACAAAACAACACAACTCTTTGTGCAGTGGCAGAAAATCTCCATGTTTTTTTCAGAAATCCCATCTCATAGGCAATAACAATATTTTCATATGATGTAATTCAAAATAAGGGCCTTGCCTTTCATTTTATTAGTTGCGTTGGAGTTTAGGGTGCTCAGGAAATGAAGGCCAGGGCCCTAGGTAATAGTCTATTCAGGTCAGGAAGGCTAATTAATATGCAGACTCTAGCTGTGTTTCCCGTGTTGTGTTAGAAGACTTGGTTTATTTGGTCAATGACAAGTGCTGTCAATGGAATAAAAGATTCAGTATTCCGAATGGCAATATTTTCTTGCTCATATTCATGTGAGAGGGTGAGAAGTGAGTCCTTTACAAATTTGGGGATAATACTTTTTTTTTTTAAAGAATTGCATCTGAAAGAGAAATAATCTGTATTATGCACTCATCTAAACAAGGATGAAGGGAGAAAATTTTGAAATTTATTCTAGTATTCCTTTACAGATTTCCCATTAGACTTTGAATAAGGCATACAACCCTTACAAGCTCTGCTCTTCTGTTAAAGGTGCATCACAGTAGCTCCTGTTTCAGATACATGTGTGTTTAAAAGGAAACAGCAAATTCGTTGTGAGAAAGAACTTCAGCAATATATATCTTAGAGAATTCCTCTCTGTTACTCCCTCCAGAAACAAACAAAACAATAAATAGAAGCCATGCAAACCTTGTTGTGCTTAGAAAAAAAATCCAGGTGCAAACTACCAGGACATGGTGATCTCAGATAATATAATAAGATACTAGCAGGGGTCTTAATGATTAATATTGTTCTTGATCGTTAAAATTGTCTCAGTGGCTACAGGGTCACTGAGGCACTCGCAGGCTATATTTGCCTACTGTTTGTGGTGTTTGCATGCAGGTATGCACCCACGTGCCACCACAGGCCAGGGCTGTAAGCACACATGCGTGGAAACACTCCAGCCAAAATATTGCACGGAGCACTTCATCCCAAGTTAGGTCCATGCTCGCCTTGTGCATTGGGTTGGGCACCCACAACATTAATGTACTGGAGTCCGATCCATTAGATCTCCCAAGTCAGGCTCTTGAGCACAGTGAATGCTTTGAACCTGGTTTAGAGCTAGGCTAATAGCCAGTGGTTTCAATAGAAAACATGTAGGTCATGGGTCTGGCATAATTATGTCTGATCTCTGCTCTTTGCTTCAATTAATATCACAGAGCTAGTAACTGCTGAGCCCAATAGGCATTTAAGTGAATAAGAATTGTAGATCTAGCCCAAAGTTTTTATGACAGATATTACAAAGTTGCAAAAGGAACCTGGAAAACTCTTCTGATACCTGAATGGAAAATCCACCTTACTCCTAGAGTTAAATGTACTAAAAGCAACATGGGTAGCAGGGTGATACCAGAAGCTGTATCAGTGTCTGTAACAATCTATTTCTGGAAGCCACATCACTGCAAACCATTTGTATGTTAGACTCATAAAGCTACTTGTGGATCGAAAAGATGTTATCATCATTAATGATACATAAGCAATGTGAGTCAAGACATTGCTTGTCACTTTAGTAGAAGTGAGCTCAGTGGCTGGTCTGTTAGACGGTGCCTTCAGAGGGTGTATATGAAGATACTTAGTGAAATAAATAAAAGAAAAAAAATACCGGTCATTTCTAATCAATCCAGACACTGCTGTTTTATGGATAAGTTTACATTTTTACAATAAAACAAAACCCTAAGAGCTGAATGTTACCAAATATTTGTCTCTATTTTACAATTCACTGGTTCTAAAATACACCAACAGAGAAACAACCCAAGATAATACAGCCAGCAGGCTGGCCAAGGGCTTCGTAGCATCAGTGAGAACACTTCTGTTGACCTCAATGGCATTTGAATTGGTCTACGAATATATTCATTTTTTTGCAGTTTAAAACCTCAAGCTGATTCCTCTACCACGTTTCACTGCAAAGAATGAAATCATAGTGTCTACGGATATGAAAATTAGTATTTTCTTAGAAAACTAATAAATAGTAGATACATGTTGTGTCATTCATTTAAAATTCTTATAGGATTAAACATTCATGCTTCCTCTAATTTGTATACTGTTTGCTTTTTTTCAGCTAGAGGTAATAACAGGGCAATAAATATATCTCAATTCAGTGCATGTATAAAACAGATTGTTATAAAAATGTCTTTAATTTAGGTTTATTTACACTATTTTTCTATGTAGAAGTCATTTATAGTTATACACATTTTAGAATTAGGACTATTATATCCAGCTAAGGCAAAGCATTTCTTTTTTTCTTTTGTTTGAGAAGACTATGTTTTTTCTGCCCGTCTTTAACATTTCAGAATATAAGTTGATTAGGAATGTTCTGAATTGATGGAGACTTTCTGTTTTGCTCTTAAAATTTAGGTCTTAAAGTACATTTTCCTTTACAAGCTTTTGATATATTTGTGGCTGTGCTTCTGTTACTCAATATGAATAATGTCTGGCCACCGGATAGACATATATTTATTTACAATAAAAACTGACGTATTAATTATTTCATTCAGTAGACAAGTATCATCATAAAGGCTGGGCTTATAGAACATAGCAAACATCACAGCAAAAATCATAAATACTGTAGTTCTGTTTAGCTTGACAATGGCAGGTAATAGACTATCATTTCTGTTCCCTTAGCTACTGTATCCTTTCCTATCCATCATTCTTTATTGTTATTATCACACTTATTTCAGCATTCTTATATCAGCAGCATTTAGTGACATTGTGAAAACATGGTTCAGAAAGGCTGAACTTTTAATTGTGATGAGAAATAAGTTAGCTTAATTATTCTATGTAAGTAGAAAAGATGTGGTTTGTTCTTCTTCCTAAGTCCTTCCTTCCTAATCGCAATTCAACACCCTTTTTAAGCATTGCTATGTATGAACTTCATGCTGCTAGACAAATAAATTCTTTGGGAAAATGCACATTTTTATTTGGAAATAATGCCATCTCTTTGTTAGATTTGCAGCAATCCTATTTTGCCTCTACTGTTTTTAAGTCGAAAATGAAAAATTATATAGAAGATGTTTGTGCATCATATTGTGCTGAATGGTATGTAGGTCAGCATGCTGCACCATAGCAGATAAGGCACAGTGAACAAGTGTTCTATGTACTTACAAGCAAATATCAGTCATAATAGAAGTAGACAGATCTACAAGAGCGTTTTGGCTTAGGAAATGTTTCTTGTCATTAGCATTTAAAAAAAGCTATGAGATTCAGGCCTATCAGCACCGATTCACAGCAAAGCCTGGCTTGCACAGGTTGTTATCTGTTCAGTACAGAGGTGCAGCTGGTTAGCAAATGGATTTGCAGATTTTTTTTTTTTTTTAGCAGGGATGAGTAAAAAGGCAAAGAATCAGGTACTTACAACCCATTCAGAATGTAACAATTTTGTTTGTGTTATAAACCAAACCTTCTGTTTTTTTGCAAACTGCATTATTTTTAGAAACAGAACCAAGAAAAAACGGCTGATTTAAAAAAAAAATCTTTATTCATATTCCAGTTTCCCTAAGGGCTCCAATATCCATGAAGTAATACCAGCAAAGGGAGCAATGAAGACTGCAGACTTCCATGATTCAGTTTACAATGCTGCTTTATTGTGTTAGCAGTCAAGTCAAAAGGCAATATCTAATATTTTTAATTTTTTATTTCTTCCTCAATGTATTCTCAGAAATGTGAAAGCAAAAATATATGACTGATTCTCTAATGCTGTGGCTGAAGGTTAGGGTAATTTTTATTTCTTGTGGAAATGGAATCATTCCTCATGGAGATAATAATCAGGACTGATACTGAAGGTAGCGCAGTTGTACCTGAATTGTAGGGTGCTATACTACACAGCATGCTGAGCTATTTGCCAGGTGGTAGGGGTTGGTTTCCTTTTTACGGCAAAATGCTGTGCATGACCTAATAGGACTGATCATCAGGTACACTAATGCTCCTCCTCCTGTATGGCAGAGAAAAAGGCTATAAAGTGGGTGGAAATGGTCCCCTGGGGAAGCTTCGCTGTCTGAGGTGGGGAAGGTGAAAGGCGAGCATGTCCTCCTGCCAGCCTTGTGTGTAGAGGGAGTGAGCAGAGCACAAAGGTCCCCCCGCCATGAGGACCACAGCTCCTGCTTGAGTGTCCACCTGAGCTCCCCAAGGCCCACAGCGTGAGGGTGGAGCAGAGGTTTGTGTATTAAAAGGATGCTGGGATGACTGCTGACCTCTGAAACAGGTTACAGGCAAAACTCATGCTTTACTTTTAACAGCATCAGTAGCCACTAAAGGCAGGATGGGAGCAGTAGCATACATGAAAATATGAGGGCTGAAACAGTCTTTCAGTAAGTGTGCATGTGAGCTCTATCAGATACCCACGGTTGAAACATGACAGCTTGCCACACTGAGCCTGTCAGCAAAGATGGCAACAAACTACCCAACCAAACAAAAGAAATGACAACACAACAGCTCAAACATCCCAGCTAGTGCTGCAGTAAAAGGAAATGGGGCAAGCAAGTCACAGGACCTCCTCAACATGTCTTTATTAAGTGATTGAATCACTCCCAACTTTAAAGCAGTGTTGAAAGAACTCCTCCTAAGTATGAACATTAGCATTTTGCAAATTCCAGTCTTATAACATGTTCATGGAGGTAGGTACTAGAAACTTGGGCATTAATGAGAACATTGCAGAATGTCTGCAAGCAGAGACCCTATGCCTGGAATAAAAGGAATAAATACTACTGAACAAGAGTCAGTGAAAGGATTTGATTGAATATTTAGGGACTATACAAGGACTATAAGTGCTGAAACTATGAGGTGAAATATACGGTAGGTATTTATATAACTGTCTTGGAAAAGAGAAAGAAAAGATATTTATGGCTGGACAAGTGAGAGCAGAAAGCAATCATAAGCAAAACGCCATGGAAAGTAGTGCAGCTAAATATTTAGGTTTTGATTTTGCACAGGGAAGTGCTAGACCTAGACAAATAAATGCATCAAAATAATATAATTCAGAATGGAGCATGTTGCTGCAGTTCTGCTTTTTAGGAAAATGCTACCTTATTCAATGTATTTTAGGTGTGAATCCAGTGTCTTAGTGAGTGTGAATCTCCTGACAATCTTTTCAGATAAGAGTGGAGACAAGAGAAGGGCATCTCCAAATGAAGTTACTTAAGGTATCTACTCTTCTTGTCTAAAATTAAATCAGATTTACCAAGTCAAGATTATTTTCTGCAATTCCTGGTCTAAGTTCAGTTCACTGAATGTAATGGATATTCTGTGGGTATAAAAGAGAGAAACATTTGACTCAGAAGCTCCAAAGAGAACCTACTCCAACATGATTTTCATAGCTTAGTATCTTATATTGAATGTCTTGCCATTGACTATAGTAGCAGCTCTCTAATACTACATACTTTGCCCTTGGCTGGTGTAGGAAACCACCAAAAAAAGCCCAGACATTTATAAACTATAACATTGATAAGGTTTTCATGCATGTTCATGAAAGATGAACAAGATACCCTGGCTCTTACATGTTCAGTGACAATACCTGACTTGGTGGGCAGGAGACAAGAGAATTTCATGAATTTAGTTTGGAGATGACTATCCTATCATATAACTACTCTTAATGCATAAACATATAGGAATCTGTGTGCCATGACTTTGAAACATACTTTGCTATTTGTTTATGATAAGTTTTCCTATAAAGTAGTATGATTTATAGCTTTTGTAAAGCATTACTCTAAAGTTCCCTTCAAAAAGTACATCTACTGATGGAAAGCAACTCCTTTTACCCTGACAAAGCCAAAGTAGGAAGCTATGGTTTTCTCAGACTTGTTGAAGTTGATGTATCAAAACTAAGAGTGGCAAAGATACTGAACCAGCTCTTCGGAGATGTGAAGGTGCAGTACACATGACCTGGATTTCAAATGGATGTAAATGTGAACTTCTGAGATTTTTAAAAATGGGTCCTTTTACGTAAATATAGTAAGTCCTTTTCATTTGCCACCTCATTTTCCTTTGCCACCACCTATCTATGCAAGTGACAATATCACGCAGCCTGGGAGGCAAGCTGAACTTTGCACACAGAAACCCTGGGTCACACCCACACAGAAGGAATCTTGATTCAATAGCAACGCATTTATATCAGTTCATCAAATTACAAAATGTAATTCTGTGCTAATGCACAATTACAAGGAATGTAATAAGAAGTTTAACCCATTTCAGGGCCAATTTACAGATCTAATAATTTCTCTTTTTTATAATAATGTAGATATGTAGATATGTTTGATTGTGCATATATATTTATACACAGTATAACATTTCAACAAAAAAAATCAAAGATGATATCCAAGAAATCAGTGGTAAAATTCCCATTAACTACAATAGGGTGAATTTCACCTAGTGAAACTTCCATTTAAACCAAAATGATTATGTGTATTTAATGTGCCCAATTCAATATAATTCCTTATCCCTTTGTCCCACCATAAGTTTGGACATTGTCTGTTTGTTCTGGAAAACATGTCTGAGGCACACTAGAAGGTAGTTTATTTGTAAAATCCTGCACTGACCACAAATTTCACAGTTATTACATCTACTACCTTAGCAAGAAGCATGGACAAAACTCAGTGCTAAGCTCAGAGTGTGAGTGTAGGAAATGCTGCTTTGCTCATGCTGTAAAACTGGTCCCACACCAGGGGAATAGGTGGGAACAACATCTGAAGACTCGGGGTATATTTGCTGAGCATGGAGCACATATACAGCATTGCGTGAAGTGTGGGCAGCAGCAAGGTCTGGCTCAGCCATAGGTGCTTCACCCTTCAGTCTGCCCGCAAGTGCTGACAATGACAGAATGAGGTAATGTCACCTGTAAGGGACAAATACTCCCAAGGCATGATTTTTCCTTCAACAGCGGCTGTCCACAAAGCTTCAGGTCTATTGTGGTGGAGGTAGATGGGTGTGGGAATCATGATGGAGGCAGCCAGAGGCAGCCTCCCTGGGGAAAACAGAGGGCAGAATACTCTACCATGTCTCCGTCTCTGCTACCTCATTCCCACTGCAGTCAAACTCAAGGTATCTGGCACAGTTCAAGTCCAAAATATTCTCCATAACCCAAGGAGTGCAAAGCTGCATGTTATCTGCACAACAGCAATCCTAACTGCTTTTGTCATCATCGTGGTTAAATCCGTTAAATTGCACCTTAATGAAGACACACTGAAGAACACGATTTTGGTTTTGGGCATGAGGAAGTTTTAGATATTCAGAACCGTTATGTGCGTCAGTAATGATGTGAAGTATTTCTTTCTGACCTGCCCCACTTTTCCCACTTACACATGTACTGAATGAGAAAACACTGTGGGCCATGTATGCTGCAGCACTGTGGCTGACTATTCGTGCCTGGAAAACAGGGGTCAGAACATCAGCTGTTGTAAAATGGCGTTGTGCCACTGCCATAAACTGAGTTATAGCAATTTACACCAGCTGAGGACTTGGACCTAGATTTTTAGGAACATTTGATTAAACAATACCAGAAAAAAAAACCTGTCTTAGCCAGTTCCGCATTTTACCTGTGACAGTGACCTGTACCTGAGGCATCAGAGGGAGAAAAGTAAAATAAACCCAAAAAAGTTGGGAAATGATCAGTCTGATGCCATTAGTTCCCAAACTTGGACAAGTCAAACCCACACATATAAATAGAATTTTGATAATTTCTCAGTTCAAAAGCAGATCATAACTTGATCTTGCTTGCACCAGCACTGCTGATGTCTTTGATATGAGTGGCAGGATCAGAGCTTTTCTTCCCACAGTGCTAAATTCAGCCTTACAGCAAGTGGAAGAAGTGAGAATTGATAAGGAAATACATATAATAATTTTATTTTAGGTTTTACATTAATTCATTGCAGCTGCTCTTAAGTATGGTACTAAAAACTGGTAAATCAAATTCTTCCACTAAGGGCTGATAGAGGGCACTTGCTTTTTCCTGTATTATATGAGAAGTACTGAAGGAAAAATAAATAACGAAACAAGAACAACTATAAAAAGGTGGGCAATGAAAAATGACTTTATGCTCAGGGATAGAAAACAAATGCCAACCAGCTCATATCTTGTAAGGATAAAGAATGTTGAATATATTGTGAGTAAGCCAGGATAGACAACTTATTATGCTTTTAAACGTTATAGGTCAAATTTGTAAAATCCTTCACAACTTCTTTGTGCTCAGAATATATTGCTACTTATCTAGAGTCAGTCAGAGGTTGGATTTGCAGGATATGTCAAAGTTTGAATAATTCTATTCCCATTCAAAACAAAGATTCATATTCTTAAAGTTTCTACTAGTGATATTAGTGGAATTTACGGCACTGGTACAACGGGAAAAGAGGTCAATTTTCAGCCATTAAAAACATTAAGATCATGACATGCAATTGCTTCATGGTTACCTTATTGCTATTTGCACTTGTAAAACTGCAGGTACGATGAGAACCATAGCTAGGACATTCCCAGAAAATTAGATAAAATTAGATGTATCACTGTGATTTGACAGAGATTTGACGTATTGCTTCAATATGTGTCTGAAAATAAGGAGTAGGTAAGAGAATGGTCTAAGAGAAGAGGAAGAGAAGAGCTTGACAGTGGCAAGGAGAAAATGTGGTTAAGCAGACTAATGAATGCTTGGGGAGGGAGGTTGTGTGGATACCCTTACTTGGTGTGATTTATGGATGAAGATGCATCTCCTAGAAGTGTCCAGGAGAAAAGCTGATTCCTATTCTGCTAGCTTGACTTGAAAAAAAGGAGGGCTTCAGCCATTTGTTACCTTGCCTCCCATGGCATTTTACTCTACCTAACAATTTAGTCATACCAAAAAATCCTAATTGCAACCCCTGGATGCACTCTTCTTACTGTTTCACCATTGAATTCCTTTCCAGCTGCACCACAGCAGTATGACAGTATTTGGAATACCTTTCTTTGTTACCATAAATTCTTACAATAATCACTTTTGGTCTGTAAACAGCATTTAGAGATGTCCCAATAACTGAGTGGGAGCCCTATCTTAAAAGACATTCCAGAAATGAAAGGCAGCCTTCATTGGAGAATCTGCTCAGACGGTCCTTTTGCATGCTTCTTGCTCATCTCAGTTCCTTTTGGCTGTTTGCTCAAATACAGACAATAGAATGCACCATCCTGATGTGAGACAAAGGCTTCCCAAAGTAATGCAGTTATTCGGGCATTTTCAGGGAATAACAACATCTGAATTAAACAACTCTGCTGGATTGCAAATGCGGGAAAGCACATACACATGTGTACAAACACTCTTTTGCTCATTTGGCAAGTTAATAACCTAAAGGACTCCCAAAACAAAATAAACATGTGAGTAATGATTTATATAAAAAACCTTTCAGTCTGTGTTAGGTGACCATTCAGTGCAAACAGGGCAGAACAGGGCTTTTAAAGACACGAAGGTGAGCCCCTTGCTTGCAGTGCTGTGCTGCTTCACAGCAAACACTGACACAGGGGTTCATGCAGCTACTTTTTGGAGTAATTGCTTGCATTGTAAAACAGAGGCTTACAAGCTGGGGCTTTGTAATTTGGTTATGAAATTAACCGATTTGTGCACGTATTCCTGTAGACTCAAATATTTTATCAGCATGGAGTGCAAGGTATGCACAGCATTCCTCTGCCACATCTGTCTAAAGTGTAGATATGGGGTGAACAAAACGAACTCAAAAAGAAATTTACATACAAAGAAAGTCTCAAAAAGGAAGGGAAGCTGTCCTTGATGTTAGAGCTTGTCTTGCTTTATGCAGGAATTCTGTTGTTACTTTTGAAAATGTAAAAGCGGTTCCAAAGCACATTGGCACGTGCATGAAACTGCAATACTCACTTGGCACTGCTTGTTCCCAATGCTGGCAGTGTGGCACATAGACCTCTTTAGCCTCTTCCTCTGTTGTTTTCTGCACAAGAGCCAACCATTGTGGCTACTCATGAGGCAAGGCTGGCAGCTGAAGGACCCAGATGCCAAGCTCTGGATTGTATGTCTGTTCGGTTTGTGGCTGGTCTCTTCCCTGGCATCTGCCCTGGCATTGCAGCAGGCTGTGTAACCGTCTGTGGAGTTGGGTTCAGGATTAGTCTTCTGCTGGATAGCATGCTCTTCTGGTCACTGTTTGCCTTTCGAATTACCCTTGATTATGAAGAATGTGTTTCTCTCGTGCATGCTCCACCCAAGACGCACACTCAGGTAGTGCCGTCTGATGGCTGAAAAAGGGTGCTCCCCTATATTGATCAGCACAGTGTGTTTTCTGCTTTAGATCAGAACACAATTAATTTGAGCCACATAAACCCAACCACCTAACCTCAGCCAGGAAAATTTTCAAGTTGAATGTGATAACACACTTGTATGTCTTTTATGAGGATGAGCCCCAGGCCCCAGTGGAGGCCTGAAGACTGCCATCACAGGTTTGTATTAGCCCACATGCCTGCAAGATCATCTTTGGGTTCCGGCTGATTTTTAATCCACTGTAACATCACAGCTGAGCAATGTGAGGTGTTTGTTTCTCCTTTGGGGTATTTGGTTTTGACATTCAGAAAATTTAGCAGGTGATTTAAGCACGGCACCTTCCAGGACAATAGAAACATTGCTACTGTGCGCCCAAAGGGGCAAACTGCCTTTTCTTGTAGTTTGTTGACATAAAGTTGTTAAATCTTCTGACAACAAGCCTTAATTTTTAATATATATTCTCCTTCACTTCTTCTGCCGGACATAGAGTATAACAGCTGATTAGAGCCTATTTGCCTCTGAATGAAATTTCTTTGTGACTGTATCCACCTGCTACCAGGGAAAGGTTTCCTATATTAGATTCTTAGAACCAGAGAACGGTTTGGGTTGGAAGGGACCTTAAGGATCACCCAGTTTCAGCCCCCCTGCCAGGGGCAGGGATGCCACCCACTAGATCAGGTTGTTCAAAGCCCCATCCAACCTGGCCTTGAACACCTTCAGGTATGGGGCATCTACAGCTTCTCTGGGCAACCTGTGCCAATGCCTCACCACCCTCATTGTAAAGAATGTCTTCCTTATATCTAATCTAAACCTACACTCTTTTAGTTTAAAACCATTAGTCCTTGTCCTATCACTTCACTCCCTGATCAAGCTCTAGCCACTCTGAGAGGCCACTCATTTGAAACCTGATCTCAAGAGCATTTCTTTCCTCTAGAGCCCCAGCTACTTTATCTGCTTATCAGTATAGCTCCCAGGCTCTGCACGCCTATGTGTGGATGTCAAGAAAAGCAGGAAAAGACTATTAAAATACCTTGAAAGGAAACCTGTTTTGAACCCTTCTGATATTCTGAAGCTGTGTTTATAGATATTGTGCTTTGCTTTATTTTATTTTATTTTATTTTATTTTATTTTATTTTATTTTCTAAAATAAGGTATCTGTAGTGAGAAAATGGAGAAATCGATTTCTTATCAGGTAACTGGTGAGTCCATTACAGATACAAGAATGATGTACCTAATACAACAGCCATGGGTGCCAAGCCAATCTGAGGAGAATGGACAACATAAAGGCTTATATATTTTTTATGAATATTATCTCTTATTGTGACTTCTGGTAAGAGAATACTGGGCAGGATGGACCATTGGCTATGTCCAATGGGGCATTTCTTATCTTCTCATACTACAGAACACTAGCAAGGCTGCAATTGTAGCTAAGAAGAGAGAAGATGGATACTACATGAACTGAGTATTTTTCCCTCTCATACTACCTCATACTTCATGTATCTTGTACCTGCTCATATTTCATATGGCTAGAAGTATAGAAGTACAGGAGGGATGTAACACACTGCAGCTGTGTGACTGATGCCCCAAGGGCACAGGTGGTAGCACACGCTCATCACATCGGAAGAGATTGTCACACCATTTATCAAAGCCTGCCACAAGCGCTGTGTCGGCTACAGTCATTTCTATCACATCCGGAGCTACTACATATTCAGTCCATCTCTGGTTTTTCCACTACAAGTTACTTTCAAAATCATTTCTGTTTGGAGCTGGAACACTCTGAAAGGCCAGTGTCCATGTTATTCTTTCTGACCAGAGGCAAAAGAAAAGTGGCTTTTCGACAATTCATCAAATTCCGTTTGGACCAGAGAACTTCGCTGTTGTGTTGTGCCAAGCCACAATGCCAGCTTTCAGTAAGATATCAGAAGATAATTTAAACAGAAATTGCATACTTAGAATACTATTGAATGATGTCTTTCCCAGTCTTTCAAGAATTAAGATCTAGAAACCTCAGAAATATTATGTCTTATGAGTCAATCCTAGTGAACAAGAAACTTATTCTTTTCTAGTCAGTGGCAATATTAATATTATTAAAGCCAGTTATATTTGTTTATAGAATGCATTGGTGTTACAATGAGGAAGTAGAAAAAAAAACAGTGATTCAAAATTATCACTTTATTTTAATAAGCTTTATCACAAGAACCTGTTGGTAATTTCCAAACTGTAATTTGCTTTCAGTTTGAATCTGAAGTAACTCTCAAAATTTTGAGGAAAAAATAGAGATTCAGTTTGGATTCTACTTCTATATTTAATAGCAAGTACAAATTCTGGCAGCAGTATGCATAGGTAAGTGAGCAAAAGTATTTTCCACTTTTAGACTCACGCTGCATAAAAACCTACAAGCGAGCTAGTCATAGGCTTATTCTGTAGCTTGGACCGGTAAGGTTTTTCTTTCGAAACATCTAACCTAGTGATGGCCTTTAAATCTACTCTTGAGATGTTCTACGGCTGCAGCCTGAGCTAATGACCAGGATCAAAGAACATACACTGGTTGTGCTGGTCATGGGGAGCCAAAGTTCGTGTTAAAGATCATGTTGTGAATGGTTGGCTGCAGGTGCCTTGCTGCTCCTAAAGAGAGGGTGAAGGTGCAGCTTGGTTTCAGGATGCCCTGTAAAGTATATTGTACTATGGGTACAGAACCAAGTGATGACTTTCATTTTACTCAGGACATGGACCACACATTTTATAGCCCTTTCACACTCTGATATAAATCGGCGGAGACAGAGGCTCATCACTTTTTTATATCAAAAACTGAAAAGATACATTAGTCTTCCCTTCTCAAAGTCTGAAAAGATACATTAGTCATCCAAGATATCATTTGTTTTGAAAATCCAATGTAGAGAACAAAATATATTTCTGAAAACATTATTATTTGAAATGATATTTGGTCAACAAATGAGAGCTATATGTTTGTGTTATATTTACCTGTTTTCTTTAATCACATCATTATATAAAATTACAGTCTCTCATCCCTGAAGGATTTAATCAATAGTGGATGGACAGTGTTGACAGCATGTAGTGATTTTTTTTTGGTACAAACCCCTTTAAGAATAAGTTGGCAGAAAAAAATTATTTGAAACCTCATTAAAAGGAGCAGCTAAGGTTTGGCACAAACAAACCTCAGTGTGGGAATTATTTATTTTTTTTCACCAAATTAAAATATCAGTTTGTTTGTTTTAAAATGATATGAGTGCAGTAAAATATCCCACACCCCCTCCCCCAAAATAAAGCTGATCTGCTTTTTTGATGCCTTTTTTTTTTTTTTTGTGCTTGTAGAACTCCTATACAGCTTCTATTTAAGATGAAATTTGGCAAGTGATTAGACCATAATATGTCTAAATGCTTTGTGTATTAAAAAAAAAAAAGAGCTAGGATAATAAAGCTCCAAAAGTTGTTGCTGCACATGTATTGCAAGTGCTTTTCAAAGAAGTTTCACAAGATTTTTAATTAGGTGGCTAAGACTATACATGGTAGACTGGAACTGTTTGGTCTGTGGGGTAAATAATGTGCATTTTAAAAACATTTATAAATACATATTCCCCCACTTGACAGTGCTATTCCATTCCACTGAGTAAATAATGCATATTTTTTAAAATTCATAAATACATATAATATGTAAAAAAGCTGTCCAGATACTGTATGTGTGGGACCTAGAAATTTGGTTGATGCTGAAACAGACACAGTCCCCAAGGATAATGATACATACTCTATAAAATCTCCTATGAAAGTTTTCTTTCCAAATAAAGAAAGCAAGGAAATTCTATAGACCAAATTCCACTCAAATAAGATGAAGGCTGTGATGCAAACTTCCAAGACTCTGCAAAGTAAAATTTGCCTTTGTCCTCAAAGCTTACTGCTGAGTTTTTTTTTGTTTTTTTTTTTTTTTTTTACTCTATTCCTTTCTTTTCCTTCTTGCTACCTTAAGAACAGCATGATTTAAGAAAGGAAGGTCAGCATTCACGTTCCCGTTCTTTAGCCCTGTGAGTCTGAATACACATGGATTATTCAAATAAAAAATGTTTTATTTCCATTCATTAGTTTTCTGGATTTTTTTTTAATTTATTTCGTATTAAAAGGAATATAGGAGCAATCTTGAGCAGCCAGAAACCCGTCTGGATGTACGAAATGCAGAACCACGTGTCTATAAGTAAGAAGCATAGATGAGTAGGTCAGTAGTCAGGGACTACTTTTGTAGTCCTTTATACAACAAAATGCTGAAGCACACACTTAACTTTAAGTGTGTGCTTATATTCACCCCTATTCAGCAAAAAACTTAAGCACATTCTCCAATTTACTTTAACTAGAGCATATGTTTATATGTTTTTCTGAGTCAGTGCCTAAAGTTACACTCATAAAGAAGCCCTGACTGAATCTCTATCTGAAACATTAAATGCTGTTAAGGTATGTAGACCTGCAGGGAGTTGTGCTATGTGGTGGTCAACAAATCTGCTCCCTTCTTTGCGAGTTTATTCACAGGTATGCAATAAGGTGCTCCACTGGGAGCAAGTTCTACCCAACCTGAATGGCAGCACTTCATGTCATCCTGAATTTTATTTGGTGCCAAAGAAAATGAGGCCCTGAAGAGACATGGATAGCAAAAGCGTCCATAAGATTACAGTGAGCAGGAATCTGAGAGGAAATGTTATGAATTTCAACCCTTTTTCCCCTTCTACACAGAGATCACCTTCATGTGATCTGGTTTCTTAGCGAAATTATTCCTGTGTATCTTTACATTATTTTCTTAGCTTCTAACTACTATATTTCTGCACAGTTTTGTATCTGCTAGCCCCAGCATTTACAGCCAACGAAAACCTCATAAATCTACTTCATTTTTCTAATAAGACATGAAAGTCCTTAATTGGCCTTAATGAAATGCACTTAAAGGGCAATAAACGTGTTTAAGCCCCTCTTTCAGGGTGAGCTACAGTACTCTCACTCTGCTCTGTTTTAGCCTTTGTGGTAATTAATCACTTATTCATATGTGGCACATCAGTAACAAGATCAAGCAACTACTGCACAATTGCATGATAATAAGCTGCTCATATATGTGTCAAGATTTAGCAATCCTTTTTAAAGCCTAATTTAAACTCATTTTACAACTAAGCAGGCTGCTTCTCTGAAGTATTTCTCCCCAGTATCTTTTTTACATATTTCTGCTGAAATACCATCTTTTTATTTTGTTTATAGAGCTTGATTTGCCTTAAATCTACTCATGGCACCAGAGTGAATTACAGCAATGTAAGGGCTTCACCATTGTATTTCTGTAAAGGCTTTATCTTTGATCCAAGGCCATGGTCAGCATCAAATAGAAAGAAAGGCCACAGAGTTAACATCCATTAGGCTAACTTTTAAAATAAGTAATGAATTACAGTAGAGGTTTATTTTCCAGGCTGCTGAGGCTGTGTCCCTTGTGAATCTCATGCTGCTGGACACCATCAGCAGGCAAGAGGACAATTGGTGGAGACCCAAATGTATTTCTTTACTAGGCGTCATGTCTTTGGTTCCAGGCAGTCAACCTCCTCCTAAAATCTGAGGACTGACTTGTGCTTGCTGTAGTTTCCAGGATTAAATTCTTCAGACACAGAACAGTGTATAAGAATTTTAGTTGAAATAATGTTGACAAAAGCTGGTATCTTCTAATGATCCCCTTGCCTGAGATGAAAAACACTAGTGTCCAAAGTGTCTTTGAGAAACATACTCATTTTTATCAGCTAAATGTTATACCCCACAGTGGCATATTTACAGAAAGTGATCTGAGTATTTATATTTGGTTTTCAAGTGAACATGAGGTCAGGTCATCGCTAACTGTATATGAAAGGTCACCAGTGAAAAATGGGAAAAGTATATTTCTTTCCATGGATTATCTCAGTTTGAACAGTTGTTAAAAACTTTATTTTTAATTTTGGTTTTGGAGATCTGGAGCCTATTTTGTATGAATTTATAGTACAAAAGCAGTCAACAAAGCCTGCAAAATCATATTCAGATTTATAATGGATATTTTATAGCTTTGAGGCTTAGGCATTCCCAGTTGTTCAAAAGTGTCCATTATCGTATTTGATCCATAAGAAGCAGTTATTGTTTCATATTAAGAGCACAGGCACTTAAAGAGACCAGTGCATGGGCACTTTAAAATCACTCCTTAATCTATCTCTCCACAGTAACCTGGATATGGGCAAAAACGGGGATAGTCATCTGCGTGCAAACGTGGGAATGTGTGTGCTGGGTGTGGTAAGGTTGTCAGTAAATCTAGAGACATGCCCTATATTCTGCCAGCTCAAGATCAGTACCCATGTATATTTTCTATTTTGGGCTCAGTGTCAGTACAGGGAGACAAGGAAATGAAGAATATAATCCCTTTCCTAGTCATGCTCCCCATACAAAGAAACCAGACCAGTACCATCTTCTGTATGTAGAAGCTCGCAGGAAACCCTCCATTTGAGGAAACTGTTTCTAAAGGGGATGGTACTGTACTTTTAAAAGAGTTTGTCATGAGCCAGGTAGAACAGATAGTTTTGTTATAAAAGAAACTTATGTTACATATTCTGATCATTTATAACTCAGAAGCAGAATGCAGCAGTTTTTTGTCAGTCTTGAAATACTCTCACACCTAGAGTTAAGCAATTTGAAGAAACAGCCAGTATGGAAGAATGGAACAATTAAAACCCCATTAAAGTTTAAACTCTTTTCAAAAGTGGAGGATAACTAAGCAAAGTTGAAACACTTCTTCAATCTGTAGCTGAAAGCAATTGGGACCAGCAGGAAAGGAGGCAGTCAGGAGACAGCCTTATTTCAGCAGTCGCTCATTCTGAAGTATTTGGTATTTTCAGTAAGTTGATAGCTTGGGCAGAGGAAGTTCTATTACGAAATAGTACCACAGAAATATGAAGATTTCTGCACTGCAATTAAAAACGTAAGAGACGAGCATTTGTTTAATAGACGATATGAAGAAGAAGGTGGAAACGGTGAAGAGTTTTTGACTTGTCTAAGTCTGAAGGCTCCATTTCAATTCCCAAGGCACTCAGTGTCTCTGATAACAAACCAGATTGTGTATGCAAGCTGGGACAAGATGCTTTGAGAGATGTTATGGGAAATCCTAAAATTAACCCTTGACAAAGCTATTTAGAATTGCCAAGCATGGGAAGCCTCCTGGTTCTAATAGTTCAGGAGAAGCTTATGGAGGTGATTGGTGCTTTGAGGTGCTGGACACAGTGCAGAATGAAAAATGCTACCTTGGAAAGCAACAGGGATGGGGATGAGAAAAGGAAAGGAAAGGAAAGGAAAGGAAAAGGAAAGGAAAGGAAAGGAAAGGAAAGGAAAGGAAAGGAAAGGAAAGGAAAGGAAAGGAAAGGAAAGGAAAGGAAAGGAAAGGAAAGGAAAGGAAAGGAAAGGAAAGGAAAGGAAAGGAAAGGAAAGGAAAGGAAAGGAAAGGAAAGGAAAGGAAAGGAAAAAAGCAATCTCAGACATTGTACTAAAGAGAGAGAGGTGACTGCATATCCAACCTACATACTTCAACACAGCTCTTGAATGTCTGATGCTGGATATAGGATAGTTGACAGGAATTTACACTGTTCAAGCTTTGAAATACAGTTGTAGATGCATCACTACTGATCCCATTATCCAGCAGGTTGGTAGAAAACCACAACTGAAATATTGAGGAGTTTCAATTCCCGAAGGCTGTAGTCAATCTCATCTCTATTTAGCACTCTTAAATTACAGAGCAGCACTAACTAATCAAGCATGGGTTATCATCTGCTGCCATTTTGTTCAGCTGAAAACTGAAAACCAGGATATCTACATTGTTAGAAAGTAATGTCAGAATCCCCACGGACTTGCAGAAATAAAAAGGAACAGATAAAGGAAAATAGGATTACCCGGAACTTGGGAATTACCACCGTGTCATGAAAACGATGCTATGTATACCTACACTACAAGAAAAAAGGCAGAACTATCACTAGTGTCACAAAAAAAAAAAACCTCAGGGTTGCAGAGTTTGAATGCTTTTTTTTTTAGTTTTTCATCCCCAAGGAATATATGATGGGGATGAATTTATAGCTAATGGGCTTACTGCTGTCTGTCAGCAATGCTGTTGAAGCAGTTACCTGCACATTACCTACAGGGCTGGAGAGCAGCACAAAGCCGCTCAGTAACTAATCAGTGCATTTGTGTTTCAGAGTAAGAACCTCACTCATCTTTGCTAATGTCAGAAAGTGCACAAACTCCTGACATTATGAAGCTGGCACAATATGGTTGTGTCAATTTACATATGTGCAGAGCAAAAACCTCGCACATTTCAACAGGCAGTGGTCTGAACTAGATGGATGGGAAAGTTCTCTGTGGCAAAATGGGCTTTGGGCTGGATTCTTATGACCAAGGAGGAGATTTCTGCTCAGGACCAGAGGTGGACTTCTGAATGGGATGGCTGATGCTCTACTCTTCAAAGCCATGCAGAAGTGTAAATTAATTTGCTTTTTAAACATCCCCCACCTATTTAGGATGGTTTCATAAGTTTGTCAGTATTTCTTTGCTAATGTGGTCCTTGAATTCTTTGGCAGGCATGATCAGAGATCAGAAGTTTTAAGCCAAGTGTGTCCCTACAATTTTGTGAAGATCGATGTCTGATAAAGACATATGTTCTTGTTAGTATCAGCATGCACAATTGTCTCCATCCACGGCAAAAATGCTGCTACTTCTCTAGGTGTTAACTAGGAGGTGAGGAGAAGATGGTGCTGTGGGTTGTCTCCAGGTAATGAGAAAATAAGTGGGTGTCTTGAGACATTCAGGGGTCCTGGATTTGTTTTCTAAAGTGATTTTTTTTTTTTTTTTGGCATTTAGCATAAAGATAATAGTGTATAGGTCAGTGTCCTGGCTCTGGCTATAGCCAGGAGTGGAAGTGTGATGAAGAACAGTAAAGAAGGGAAGCTCAGCTTGAGATTGAGTGAGTTTTACAGAATATTTCCTTTCCATGATGGACTTTTCTTCAATTAATTTTCCAGGTGTTTTTTGAACATATTTGTGTTTTCCTCATTATATTCTACAGTGAACTAAGCACTGGAAAGCACGTCACATTTTCTATTTTATAGCCTCTGCTTGATAGATTCATTCAGTGCCAGCTTTTTGGATGTTATGAAAAATAGTGAATGACCTTTCCCTGTTCACCTTTTCCATACTGCTCATGATCTTCTATTGCTCTTCCTCTTAGTAATTTCTTTTTCCAAGCTGGGGAATCCTAGTCTACCTAATCACTCCTCTTATGGCATACATTCCATACCTTGGATCATCTTTGTCACTATCCACAATATCTTTTCTCAATCTATTGTAACCTTTTTGAGATGGCTGCTTAAAATATTCAATATGTGCAGTATTTGAAATTATAGGGGAACCAGACGGTGGTAAAATAATCCCATTTTCTTCTCTGCTTCTTTCCTAATAGTTTCTAATATTTACTGGCCTTTTTGAGTGTTGCTGAATGTTGAACAGATATTTTTGAAATATTGTTCTAAATGACTCCAAGAAATCTTTCCCAGTATTAATACTAGTGAAGAACCTATGCTTCTGTCTGCATAGTTAGGATTTTCATTTTTATTTTCCTGCTTGTTCAGTACTTTGTACTGATCAGTGCTTAACTTCACTGTTACTTTGCTGTGCAGTTCCTCTGCACTGAAAGATTCTTCTGTAACTCTTTGCTCAGGTTTAGTTTTGTGGATCTTGAAAAGCTTTGTGTCATCAGTTTGAACTCACCCTTCACTTCCAGATTATTTTTAATATGCTGTAGCACACAGCTCTGTGCACATATCCCTGGGGAACTGGTAACCTTCCTCCAAAAGGAAAACTCCACTTTACATTAACTCTTTGTTTCATGTCTTTTTTACCGATTATTAAGTCATCGAAGGACTTTGAGACTGATTCCACATTGATTTAATGTACTTAAAAGCTTTTGGTGAAGAATCTTGCCAAAACCTTTGCTTTAAATCAAAAGAAACTTTATCAGCTGAATGACTCTTACTATTAACACTCTCACAGCATTTTAATGGATTTATGAGGTATGATTTCCCTTTACAGAAGCTGTATTTATTTACATCACTACTGCCCATATTATTTATTATTGATTTTACCAGTTTAGACCCTAACAACATCAGAATTTGAAGCTATAGTTCTCTGAAGTCTCCCTTATTTAAAAATCCATCAGAGTTGTCATTTTTCATTGCCTCATATCACGAATGGGTAATCCATGATTTGAGAAACTTCCTTTAAACCTGTGACTTTAAGAAACTTGACAGAGTTTAACCCATTTTCTATTTTCCTTGATTTTTTTTTCAGTTTTAAGTCTATTTATAACTATATGTATAGAACTATATGTATATATACATATATAACTTCCAAACTTATTTTATACTTTGCTGCTTAAGCCAAACCAGCTTTTTGTATTCTTGTAAAAGTCTTTTTTGATTGGTAGTTCATGTATTTTCTAAAGCTAGTGCCAAAAGACCTGAAATACTTTGCCATTTTATCTGTTCCTTTTAATTTATTTTCAGTGTTTTCTGTCTTCAGTTACAACCCATATTGCAACTGGAAAGAACCCATAGTCTATTATTTTCTAAAGTCTTATGATCTGTAAACAAGTCACATGGTTGTACAGAGGGTTTGATTACAGGGTTCCAGCTAATGGAATAATGAAATTGCTCTGTCTGTGTATCAGTAGCCTCCTAATGACCTATGAGCTTGCTGCCAGTTTCAAACAAATTTGATAGAAGGGTAGATCTCAAATAATATTGCATTTATAAAGTTTCATGGAAATTGTCTGGGTACCAGAGAGAGACCTCAGCTGAATGATTGCACTGAACTGAAAGTCAAGAAAGGTAAAACTCAGGCATTTTTCTGTTTGGCAGCAGATGGATACACAGAACCAGAAAAAAATGTTGACTTTTGCCTGGTAGGAAGTATCACAGGGGACATAAGAGAACCTAATTCTTGTTGTTCTGGTGCTGGAAGAAGACTTGAGAGAAAAAAAAATAATTAAAAAATAAATAAAAATAAACGTATAGAAACTGGTTTTATTAGTTCTTGAGCTTGTAAAGTAAATTTTTTAAAGATCTGAGTTGACAACATTATTAAGATGTAGGTCTAAATTATGGTGTTTTCCAAGACAATTCTGTAAGGAGGGAATTCTAACCCACAGAACAAAAACAACCATAGAAACCTAGTCCAAAGGTGTCCCATCTTCTGGACTCTTCACAGTTGTACTCTCAAGAAAGCACACGAGAAACAGCAGCTATTTGTATGCTCATCTCTGTATACCTCCACAGTTTGCTTGTCCAGTGTCTGGCATTTTCTAGCTCAGGAACAGGTCACACAGGCCAGGAACACTTGAGTCGAGTCTGATAGAAAAATACTGCAGTGAGGGAGGGCTTCAAAATCTGTGTAGCAGTCAGGTATCTGATGGAAAGGACCCTTTGTTTTGGGGTGCCCCTGAGCTGCAATGAGAATGCCTGGATGTGACGGTTGGTATCAACCAGGCGAGCTCATCTACCTAGAATGTCTGGTGTGAACTGTAGTCCTTCTCCTTGCTCACTTACATGCTGCTTAATCCCATGCAGGATCACCCTGCTAATTTGGAATAATTTAAAAAAAATCAACAGAATGAAACAACTTGATAATATGTGCTAAGGAGAGCTGGCACGATTTGCTTGTCTGTAGCTCTTAAAAATGAAACGCTCCATCAGCAGGCTTCCTCAGTGCCATTCAAGGTGATGTAAACATGTACTGAAAATCTGAATAAAGTCATATTTCTGACAGTGCAGGCAAAAATTCTGACCTAGTTTAATCAGTCACTGTGCTTTTCTGGTTGTTCTGATTTGTTGTTCATTTACGTTGGGCAGCTGGACAATAGGATTTTGCATGGGCCACAAACAATGAAATAAAACAGCAAGATGTACTGTATTTTACTGAAACATAATATAAAGGGCAGCAGGGGACTAGTCAAAGCCCAATATTCTGAGACTGTAATTTTTTATCACTAGTTTATTTCCTAAACCAAAATGTTTTTTAGTATAAATATTGGATGAAAGCAAAGCTGCACCACATTTGCTGTCATGGAGGCAAGACCTAAGCCTACTTTTTATTAGAATTAAATTAATATGGCATAAGTAGTTTTACAGTTTTAACATTTTATTATTATTTATGTTCTAACTGCTCTGCATAAATAGAACTGCTCCTTGCTTCTTTTTGTTTTTACTACTAATAAAAAGTAATAGGCATAATAATTCAGGGACTGTTTGCATTTCCAGGCACTTTTGTTCTGTCATGTTTACCTACTGAAGGAGACATACTGAAAGCCAGAGTGCAAGAAGCTTCAATGCAAAATATAGAGCTACTTTCCAAACAAACTACATATCAGGGAGTGGGAGGAGCCTAAAACAAGTACTTGCAATTAGGATTATTGACAAAAGGTGTTTCCTATAAAAAAAGACTGAGAAATTGAAGTCTGCAAATATCTAAAAGGACTGCTTTTCAGTTTCATTCAGTGCACTGCAGAAATTATATTATAGTTATATTAACAGACATCTTTCCCTAATTACCAATTGATTTCCCAGAATACTTCAAGATGTGCAGCAAAATAACTCTACTTGTGACGGACATTAAGGTAATTTTTAGCAGTGACAACTTGTTGTATTTCATTTGACAATAAAAAGAGGCTTCAAGAAGAATGGCAGAGTGTCACCAGTCCCACCACCAAGAAGCTAAGAATTTCAATCATCAGAAAACCCATAAAGTTGCATTGTGCTTCTGGGGTCCCTAATAACAAAGGAATGAGAGTAGATTTCCTCTGCTAACATGGAGAGGATGTGGCCTAAGAACAGTATTTATTCATTTAAGATATACTTAGCAGTAAAGCTTGGAATGTACAGCAGGAAATAGCGTTGCGAAATTAGTAAAAGTTTTTCCTTGGGCTTCCCTGGAACCAGGAGGTCACTCAGTGCACACTGCAGTGCTGATAGATTTATGTAAAACAGCCTACATTTAACCTCTTTCTAGTTAACCCTTGTACGTTAGTCAGCGTGGGCTTTTCACAAACACCAGCTTTAGAGACTCAGTTTCTTAGGCTCTTCACATTGCCAGTGCCTCCTGTGAACATCTCAGAGTCCTGCAAGTTTTAAAACTCCCTTCCCTGACTCAGTGTCTAAAGTCATCCTCTTCTCTTGGCTTTCTTGGGAAACTAAACAGGTTGGGCTCCCTTAGCTAAAGGCAGCTTTTTTGAAAACCTCTCACAACCTTTGAACAGCAACTGCTTAAAGAAGAGTGAGCCTTTCCACTTATCAATAACATGGTACCCATTCAAAAGTTTTTTTCTGTATGGTGTCTTCAAATTCAAATCCTCTTGCCTTAATGACCCTAGTTACTCTTGCCAAGTAAATTATGTAAATTGCATTAGGAAAGCATGTGATGATGTCACTATCTATATGTACCATTCATTTTTTCTGTGTTCTATAAAGGATACAGTCCTCCATTTATCCTTCTGTGTTCTTTATGAGTCACAGTCAGGAGAGTGAGGTGAGATTTTAGTGATTATTAGGCATATTGAGTAGAATGAGTTACATCTTTATCACTGCCAGTTCCAGTCCCCTCCATACCACTAATACCATGAATGGGAATTGAAACATGCAGTAACTTCAGAATGCTTTGCATGAAGTTTATATAGGCATAAAGTTAAAACAGCTTTACATAGCTTATTAGCAAACCTAAGTATCAGATTCATCTACTGACTAAACAAGCACATACTCCTTGGCTTTAAATTCTTACATGGGATGATTTTGAAGCTGTAAGAGTCTGCTTCTCCTTTCACTTACATTCGTACAGCAAGCACCACCAGAAAAGACAGTGGAAGAGCTACATAGGCATAAATTTACTGAAAGTCGGAAGAAAATTAGGCCCTAAGTCTCCTTTGTCTGAGTCATGTTTTAGTCATTGATCATTTTATCCTCAATTTGGGATGAGCCTCAATGAAGTTTTGTACAGCCCTATTGTATTTGCAATCTAAAAAGAGGTTAAGGGAATAGCCACACTGGGAGGAGTGACAATATGCAAATGACTTTGCAAAGCACATTCATCCTCAGCAGAGTTGTAACATGTCCCATGGTTCTCATTAAGGGTTCTTTGCTAAATCTTTTTTTTTTTTCTTTTTTTTTCTTCTTTTTTTTTTTTTTTTTTCCCTGTCTTACAGGCAAATGTTTACTATTCCCAGATATTTGCTGTATTTAGCATCAAACTGTAGCTGGAATCACAGACAGCTGTAGAGCTGAAGGTGGAAGTGGGACAGGGCTTCTCACACCCAGTGTGGCCAAAGGTCAGGAAATGGCTTGTGGTTTCCTCCACAGCACCCGTCTCACAGTCTGCATGGTTCCCCTTTTAAAAAGTGCAATACTCTCTGCACTTCTCTAAAACTGATCGTAACTTAAACATGCATACTCCCACAGCATTCAGAAAATGAGTGCTGCTATTATTGATTATATCCACTGACAGAGGGACTCCCCCTCCTTTCCAAAACATCGCAGGCTGAAAGTGTCTGAAGTGCTACTGCTGGGTTTGCCATGGCTGCTGGGGTGACTGGAGGTGAAATGTCTGCTTCTTTAGGACAAGAAGATGCCTTGAAAAGTCCAACAAGTATGCCTGGAGACTTTTGGGCTATGGCATTGTGGGCATACCCATAAAAGAAAAAGGTATGTGAGTGGCATCTTAGGTTTCAGTTTTGTATTGGAGATTCAGATCAAAGTTCAGCAAGATCTAAAAACTTGGAGTGACTGCTCCCAACCTCTGGGGGAGTTTTTACGTTGACTTCAATGGATTCTGGTTTGGGAGTTACATACCAGTTTGAAAATGCAAATGCTGGACTGGAATATCTTATAAAAATACTCCTGGCTCAATTGCTCATCTCTCTGTAGAAAATTAATTGACTTTGCCTTATCCTGTTCCCAAAAGGGAAAGTTTCCATATGTTTGTACTGTAAAATTATTGATCTGCACAGTGCTTCTGCCTAAGTCCTTGGAGATATTCTGAAGAAAGAGAGGAATCAGGTGCCCTAGCATGTATTCCTGCAAATTCACATTGGTTTGAATTGTGCTTACAGTCTGCTGAGGCCTGAGCAGCCTGCAAAGCTCAGAGATGCAGTGACACCTGGACTGTAAATAAGGAGGATCTGGCTGTGAGGGTGGGTTTTTGCAAGAGAAGCAGATCTAATTTTAAGGTCAGAACCCTCAGGTGTCCTTTCTCCTTGCAACGGACATGTATGCGGTTCAGAGAGAAAATATGTTGGCTGGCTTAGTATGAAATAAACTGCCACACGCTGATGTGGGTTTCCTTTATGTGGAGTCTGTGGAATCAGTTACAGCTCAGAACAAACTCAGCCTCTTCTCAGCAAATTGCTCATGCTCCATTTCTAGTGGTTCTTGTGCTAGACAAGATTGTTCGGCAACCAAATAGCCAGCATAATCCATCCCGTCTGAAAGAGCAGAGTTATGCTGAGGACAAATTTGGCCTTCTGTGTCCATGTTGGAGCTATTGGATCTTTTGGATATTTCATTTCTCAGTTTTTCTGTTGGCTTTTGTCTCCCATTTTGATCAACCTCTCTTCTTCCATCTGGAATTCCACCTCCTGTGTCCAAATCTCATCTATCCAACTTTTCTAAACTTTAGGAAATAAAGATGGAATTTATACAAGCCAGAAACAGAATGCCAGCCCCACTGAAGGAAGCAGAAAAGCTGAGACTGATTGAATGGACTGCGACTTTGACTTTTAGTGTTTCAGGTTGATCAGTCAGGGACTGTAGCATCCAGAAAATACTGCTAGCACTGACAAATATTTGGCTTTCTTGACTGTCCAATTTTCTTGCCAGCCCATGCTTATTAGCCAGAAGAATATAGAAAATTCTTCTTCCACAATGCTATCATCTTTTCCTGTGCAGAACATTAAAAGCAATATTTACTTGTGTTATTATATAAACTCATATATATATATATCTCAAAGATCTCAAAGATGTAAAGATCTCAAAGTATATGGGACAGGTAACTGTATCATCCCTATTCTAGGGGAGGCAGAGACTCAGTGCTGTATGTTTCTTGCTCCATGCCCCATACATTGACCTATGTTTTAAGTGCAATGGTGAACCCACCGTTCCAAATGAAACTACGTGTACATACACAGTGGCAGATGAGAAGGATGCCAGCAGGTACTTGCCTGGTTTATTTAAATGCCTCTCTACCAGACACTAGCAAAGGCACTCCATTTCCCATCCTATGACTTTCATACTCACTCATTTTAAAATTTACTATATGCAAGTACTCAAGCATGTAAGCTTAAAATTCTCTTTCTGTGAGCATTCATGTGAATAGGAGTCAAGTACTTGGATGTTTGCAGAAAATGAAGACAAAAGAGGTGTAAGCGAATATTTATGGAAATTGATTGTGATATGCAACCCATTCTGTTGGACTAATCAGCAAGAGATTGACTCTGTTAATGCAGCTTGTCCCTGTCCCTGTGTGGAGGCATTAAGGGTGAGTTGCAGAGAGGCCACTTGCCTTCCAGCTTCAGGGCAAGGACCAGGAACAATTGCTCCGAGGAGAGCAATTGCCTTCCTTTGTGCATTGCTGTGCCTGCACGTTGCTACCCAGGTTTAGGTGAGAGCCCCAGGGATGGGTTAGTCTCACACCCTCTGTTTAATACAATAGCTTCTTTTAAAAGCAAGATCATGTATTTATTTCTTCATCATATGACTAGGAAAAAAAAAAAAAAGATAAAGCAGACAAGAACACTCTCATTTATTAGGCTTAGGGAGCTCTGATGTTCAAGCTTGGTTCTTGTGGGAACTGAAGATAAGAGAAAGAGCTCCCCACTGCCAGATATAACCTCTGCAGCAGGATCTTTAGAAAAAAAAAGGAAGTACATCTGAAAATGTTTTCCTTTGTACTGTTGGTTTTTTTATATTCCTGGGGACCAGCTACATGGATCTGGGAATTATATGATAAACTTTGTATTTATGCCGTCAGCTCCTATGCCTCTTATTTTTATACTTGCTTAGATTCTGATCACAGTGCATTGCTACTTTTCACAGTACATTAAAAAAATCCACTTATACACACATGGGTTTGATACGTTTCATACCCTAAGGATCGCTATCTGGCCAAGTGATTAAACTTCAGCAATTAAAAGGAAGGAAGAAAGGAATAAAATTATTAGCACATATTAATTTTTCTCTTAGTGAACTTCGTATATTGGCTAAATAGTTCTCTTTCAAAGTATGACAGGTATTTATTTGTGCCAAAACAGTCCTGAAAAGGACTGATTACACATCAAAATGTGACCTAAGCAAATTGAATGGTAGAATTGGTTTGACAAGCACTGAAGATTTCTGAAGCAGGGAGAGAGCAGACATTTTGTTATCCAGAAGAAGTGAAAACACTGTTAAAAGAATGGAAAAGGTTTTATGAAAGTGATTTCTAAATATAATTTGTTTGGGTCCTTTCCTCATTCTTTCAGAAAAAGGTGTGTTGCAGTTAAGGCAGGTGCCCAAACCAAAGACAAACTGCTATCATATTTGCTATATTAACAGATTAAGTACAATAGTGTTTAATACAAGCATTTTATAAACAAATCACTACCTCAGTACGTTGTGCAGTGAGGAATGGGCACATGAATTTAAGATTCATTATATGAACAAAAGGTGATAGTTTATATTAGATTACGCACAACCTGTTGGAAGGCATCTCTTAACCAAAGATTGCAGTTAAGTTATTCTGTCATGCTCCAGCTCCTGGTTCTGAGCATTACTTTGACAAGAGATATTTCTATGCTATGGAGAGTAAGCATTAGGAATCAGCTCTTGATTTAAAAAGAGAACGTTCAGGTCCTGCAAAAGGTTGGCAGAAAGAAGCCAAATGTATGTACAAATGAGACCAACAAAACAAGGTGCCTTAAGAAAGGTGAATTCCCTGAAGTCTCTCAGTGAGCCCCAGAGGGAAGCTTGGTTTTCACTTTTCTCTTGGTGGTCTGTGTTTCTAAATATATGTAAAGCAGTCATATTCTCCAAATATTTTGAGGTGTACTTTTTGGTTCATAAAATATATAGTAAATACAGATATTTTCTTGTTCACAGTTGACCAAATATATGTACCCTGATTTATTTATTTATTTTTTTTCATCTGCCTAATGCCACATTGTAAAGGATTTCAGTTAAATACAGGAAAATTCTCCCATAATTAATTCTGAAATATTTTGGACATACATATAATTTTAGGAAAAGTATATTTTTTCTCCAGGTCGTATCAAAAACAAACAATGATGTTCACACTGCTGCCCCAGGAAAAATATATTTCATTCCCTTGGGCTTTCATTGAATAAAGAGATTTTGAACTGAGCTCCTTAAAATATCAATGCTCTATATTACTCCCCAGATACAGATATAAATCTTTATAATAGTGCACTTTACAAGCAGCACTCCTGAGTCTTTTTTGATTGGTAATCACAGTGTTTCCTTATTAATACAGTAAAAAATGTAAAAGACATAAACATTTTGCAATCTATCTGTTCTTTCAGTATGGATATACATCAGCTTCTGCTTTAAGCAGTCTTGATGTTTCACCCATCATATTTTTATGTCTTTATATGGGAAGGAAATTGTACCAGAAAACTGAATTCAATGACAGCCATTCTGTGAATAAATCCAGTTATCTTTGGTATTCTGGGTATAATAAAAATGTACAAAAGTTAAATTTCCACATAATTACAGAGTTACGTTGACTGTTTTTTTAATGTCAGTAAGGAAACAGAGTTCAAACCAACAGTTTATTGTTTGTTTGTTTGTTTTCACCAATATACTGCCTGCTTTCAGGTTATCTTTTCATTAAAACAGCTTATTTAAAACTCTCAGAGATAGCGCATGCTTGCAAATCTTGACACTAAAAAATATGATCAAAATGTAGAGATATGCAGGAGTAAGAGTTAATGTACAGTTTGGATAAAATGTGAATTTCCAGATAGTCCTAATATTTTTAAGCCTCATAATTTTCCCATGTCCTTGTGCCATGCCATTGGTAAAACTTACCAAGAATGAGCTGTGGTATTTTTCTTGCCTCCTAGTTACACAGGCAACTTGTGTCTTTCTCACCTTGATTAGTTATGATCATGTTTGGTGGGGATCTGTGAATATGTAGGCACCCATAACTTGGTACAACTTCTGGCAAGCCCATGTTGCTCCTAGCAGTAACATGTATTTCTAGAAGAATTCAGCCACATTTGGCAAACCCTCAATTCTTACCTCCTTTTTGCATGTCTGAACAAGACTTTTATTATCTCCGTATTTTTAAAATTATGTGAAATTATAAAGTCTCTACAAATATTGTGTTTATAGCTTAGTTATACAATTCCTAGGGTAACTCTGGGAGTTTACTTGCTACTTAGTCCTAGAGATAACAATGAATGATTAATAGGGATTTTGACTCCATCTCTCAGGACATTTTCATAAGAATGCCATGGAAACATGGTCTGGTTGAAACATCGATACAACAGTACAAAAGCTGATTGGATGACCACATGTGGGACTTTGAGAGGAGGATTTCCTGTCAACATGCACAGTTATCTTGATTAGGATTTTGAAGCAATCTTGGCTGCTTCTTTGGTCTAGTTCAATGTGATATTTTAATTTATGACCCTTCTGGGGAATGTATGCTTGCAGTATTTTCAGGTGATATGAAACTGGAGGAAGTGCAAGTATGCTGAAAGACAGGATTAGTTTTCAAAAGGATTTTGACAAACTCAAGAAAAAAATGGATGAAAAGCAAGTGCAACAATACAGCAGGTGTATCAGCTGACTACAGGGCAAGGCAGTTGGTTATGATCATTTTTCAGAATTAATTTTGGGGCTAATGTGGATTATAAACTGAACATAAGTCATATTGTGAGAGAGACAAACTTCAAAATGGGATTTATAAACAGGAAGGCAGCCTATCATGCAGAAGAACTAATCCTTATACTCTGCTTAGAAATAGTAAAACCTAGCTGAATTGCTTGGTCCAGTTTTTGAGACAACTTTCATTATTTTCATAACTCCTTGAGTGGCTCTGGCCCTGTGCACATATGCATTAAGGTATTTCCTCTAACGTTGTTTCTCCGGGACATAATCAACAAAGCTACAGATGGCATTGGAGTTTTTAGAAACTATGATGTCTGCTTAGCCAAAGTAACATTCATTCCAATACTGAGTGCCTTGGTGTGGTAATTACCTAGAAAGGACACTGTGCAGAGTGTCTTGGAAACAATATGAACAGTGGCGAGGGGCTGTGCTGAAGACTAGCAGTGGTAAAACAAGTGACCATGGACTTGTCACAAGTGGGATGGACTTCTACACAGAAGGAAATAATAGTAAGTCAAAAGGCTTTCGATGCAGAAGTTTTGAAAATTGATTGGATAGTAGAAGTGATCTAGTCCCTCCTTTTGCCTGAGGTGGAAGAAGTTTATCTAGACAATCCCCAGTTATGTTTAGCATTCTTAAAAACCTCCTTCCCTTGCTGAGGGTACCACATAGTTCCCAGATGACAGAGCTGGATATATATGTATATTTTTTTGCACATATATATATATGCATGTTCTCTGCTGAAATGTAAGCCAATTGTCAATTGCTCCTCCTCATGGCTTTAATGTTTCCTTCCTTATTGGACCATAATGTGATAGTTAGGCTTCATCATAGACTTCTTTTAATTCAGTTGTTCCTGTTATATCCCATTTTCTAAACATCTTGCTGTTCCTGCTGCTCTTCTCTTCAGTCTCTTCAATTTGTCTACATCTTTCATAAAGTATGACACTGAGAGCTGACACAGAAGTACCGCTGCGCTAGCTAGCAACAAGGAGAGCGAGACAATTTCTTCCCATGTCTTACACAGAATGTTCTGGTTAACACATGTCAGAATGAGATTTGTTATTTTTTTGTAGCAGTGTTACATCATTGGCTGAGAGTTAGTTGCTCTGCAGTTTTCCATGACACCAGGCCCTTGTCTATGCCACTAGTACACGACTAATAAAACACCACTTTATGTTTGTGCCTTTGATTTTTTTTCTCTATAGATCTGGTACTTTCTACCTGTCTCAACTGATTTTGTTTTGTTGACTTAGGAGCTGTATTAATATAGCTAAGGAAGGATCTCTGGGCATACTATAAGCAAAGAGTACCACACAAATAACAATTAACTGCTAACAACTGGGATTTGCATGGAGTCCTGATGGTGAACGTGATTCGTTCTTCCAACAGTGGGTCATGTCAAGGACTGAAGTCCCTATCTGTGCTTTCCTATTCCTATTCCTATTCCTATTCCTATTCCTATTCCTATTCCTATTCCTATTCCTATTCCTATTCCTATTCCTATTCCTATTCCTATTCCTATCCATTTCTTCTTCTTTTTTTTTTTTTTCTTTTCCTCCCCCTCTCCCAGTTTTCTCGGTAATGTAGCAGCTATGACACCAGGCACAGGCCTGTCTCAGGAACTAGAGGGACTGTGAAAGTTGTTGTTAGCATGTATGCTGAAAGACAGTGGTGAAGCCAGCCAGAGCTAAAGATCAGAATGGGCCTCAGTACCTGTTACTTTGCATGAAAAAAGGAACAAATCCCGGGGCTTTGTTCCAAAGCACCGGGAGCATTGCAATCCCAGATAAAAGCAGAAATATTCCACTGTTTAGTCACATTTAGTCTAGGTTACCATAAATCCCTGATCATGGATATCTTTACAAATTGCACCGTACAGGGAACTAAGCTGCCCTTGAATATTAATAACCAAGGCTAGCCAGACCAATTCTATATTAAGGTCATGTCACACACTGCCTGCCTGGTGATGTCAGGGCAGTTTCAAGAACAGTCTTTAAAGCACCACATAATTTAAGGCCCTGAATGTTAATTAAAACTTTTGGTTCCATTAATGTACATGTTCAGGAATGACTTGGAGTTCTGTAAAATGCTGGGCTTTTGTCTGTAGCAGGAATATCAGTGAAAACTCGTAGGTGCCAAAGGCTTTGCATGTTCTGCCCCCAGCTTTGGAGCATGGTGCCAGCTGAGACTCAGAATGTTAATTCCATAAATGCCTCCAAGTCAAGACTACAGGCATGTTTGTTTAATCTGGCTTTTCCTGAACAATGACTCTGTCTCTGGGTGCATTCTCTGAAGTGCGCTTTTTTTTTTTATTATTATTATTATTTTTAACGTGAAGAGCACCACGTACGTAAATGTATAAAATATGCGATGTATTTTTAATGTGCAGAGATATTTGTTTTCATCACCCTATGCAGAAAGGGAAACTTGCATTCATTTGATTCCAAGAACTCAAAAGATTATTTTATACTAACAATGAAGTTAAAAAAACCAGCCCGTTCTAAACTTGTATATTACATAAATAATGAACATTAATGCAGTTTCAAAAATGGTAGCAATCATTTCTCAAATGTATTGTTATTTTAATACCCACAAGAGATTACTTTGATTTTCTGAATAATATCTAGGTTTACAGAAGGAACTGCACAGCCTATGTGAGTAATATGAGACCTAATTATGTTACACCCTGAAATCAATAAGCATTTGCTTTTAAAAGTGAGTTATTGATGCTACTTGGAGGGAATCACCTTACCAAGGCTCTTCGTGCAAACTTGGATGTACCAAGTTTGGCTGGAGGAAAAACCAAACCTTTCCAAGCAAGCCTGACATTTTGTTGTTGTTTATCTTGCTTTCACCCTCACCTTCACCCTCCCCCTCCCTTCCTGCTTGCCTTCACCTGGCTGCCTTTGCTCATTTGCAAATCTCAGTTGAACACTTTTTTTTTTTTTTTAATTTGCAAGAAGAAATGCAAATTGCTAAAATGCAAATGCTACTAGTGACAAGAAGCTATATTCGAAAATATGATATAGGACTTTGATATAGAACCAATTGTGTCTGGGGCAATGACAAATGATATTTCTGTATTCTGAAACTGCTGTATTTATTTCAGCAGGACTCTCCATGTGGACACTCTTACTCAGAAGTAAACACTTTTTTTTTTTCTTTCCTATTTTTTTTTTCTTCCCAGTTTAGGTAAACTGCTTTCAAAGCAACAGAAGCTAAAATGGATAAAAACGCTAATTTTACTCACATGCGCACACACATTCACATGCTTATGGTGGAAAAAGGGGTTATATTGTCCAACTACGGTGGTTTAAATTCCCACATTACTATATATTGTTATAATTTCTGATATAGGCAAGCTCTTATACTCCATATGGCTTCCATATGCACAAATCCTTGGTTACTGAAGATGGATGAAAGCCATATTGTTTTTTAATGCATGTGTTGAGGAAAAAGAGCTATCAGTAACCTGTGAACTGATTATACCCGATATACTTAAACTGATGCTGTTAAAGCATAACTACAGTTGCATAAAGCTATGCCTATGGCAAAAACTTCAGCTAAGATACAAAGGGCAATTCAAAGCATGCCATCTTTTTTTTTTTTTTTTTTAGTAGGGATACGGTTTTTCTGATGCAGCTTATTTTATGAAAGGAAAAGGCAAAAGCCCTACCAGAAATGTCCTTTTCCTGGTACTACTGCAGCCACAGCAAGAATGGTGGCTGGTGTAGCTCTACTGACAAACACTTCCCAGTGCAGACTAGGCCACAGGGTCCATTTCAAAAGGTATTATGTAAATGGGGTGTTAAAAACATCATGACAGCAGAGGAACAAAGACCCTTCCTTGAGGGAGAAGGAATATGCAAACCGTCTGGGGACAGTCCAAGAGTTTGGGGCTCCTCGTCCTCCTCTGTGGGGCTCTGGATGAAAGACCAAGCAGACAACATCAGTGTCTGGAAGTCGCAGCTAGGCCCCACTGCCGCAGCCACCCTCATGGCCCTTCTGGGGGGCCACAAACCCCTTCTGAGCTGAGATGGTGCATGGAAGTCCAGGGGCATCTGGGAGGTTTGGAAACAAATGGCCCATGTCACCTACTTAAAGCCTTGTTTTGAGCCCCCATCTTGTTCTGCTGGGAATTCAGCGACAAGCAGAAAGGCCGAGGCAGTGCGGAAAGCGTACATGTGGGTTGAGAGGTGCACAGTCCGTGTGCAGGTGCTTCCTGTGTGGCGGGAGAGCAAGCAAACACACACAGCTGACCCAAGCTTCAGAGCCAGCTTTCACAAGGCACCCAGCCATTTCACGGTCCATTTCCCCTGGTTCCAGATCTGTGAACCTAGAGAGGACATAGGCAAAGATCTGTTGCAAAGCAGCTTATTTCCAGCTGTTGCTACCTTTAGGAAAATACAGTCAAAATATTGAAGCAGTCCCTCACCCCTTCATTCGCCTACCACCACCACCACCCCAAAAAAAAAAGAAAAAAAAAAAAGAAAAAAAGCTGTAGGAGGTCTCCAATCAGTCAACGCTGGCTGGAGGTTGAATTAGAGGCTGTGGTCATGTGCTGGTGTCAGTGTGCAGTACAGCCTGAATCCAATAGAAGTGCTCTTGACCTATCTGCAACATGAAAGAAATATTACACCCCAGTGGCAGCAAGCAGGGAAAAAAAAAAAAAAACAAATAAAACATTATTATAATATTTCCTGTGAAGGAAGTTGGGATAATATTATGGCTGGTAGCTGACCAGCTGCTTTCATTTAATATTTTTCTAATTTTAGTCAGTGTTGGTCAAACAAACACAGCTTTTAAGGGATTTCCTTCAATGTTAACAGACTGTCATGTAGTCAGTTGAACAGAAGCTTTGCCGTGCAAGGTACAATCAAGAAGTGTGCCCTTTTTAAAAATAGTGCCATGTTAGTGCAATTAGTTCTTCCTGAGGGGGGCAAATTTTCAAAACCTGGGATCTGGATTGAGCTTTTCATTGGCTCTGAGCTTCTGCAATTGCACACCTCTGGGGGACTGGTTTTGGACAGTGCAGACCTGCTCATAGTGGTTCAAATCACAATGGAAAATGGAAAAATGTGGTGTTGTGGCTCTGCTGAAGCCAGGGTGCTGACTCTGGACAGGTCTGGAAGCAGTGGCTGTAGCTGGAGGTGCGAATACGCTGCCTTGCACCTGCAGAGGAAGTCTGGGACTCAGCCCTTCTAAAATTATTCCTGGGCACAGAATGGGCTATTATAGTGGAGTTTTGAAAGAACTCTTTTTAGGGCAAAAAATAAAATTTGCTGGCTGGCTGGTATCAGAGAGTCATAGACAGTCTGCCACTGTGTACTCAGTGCCCAATGTGCTGCTTATTCTAAGTTGAGCTGCTAAATTGCTTAGTGCTAATAATTTGTTGTTTGTTGCAGTGGTGTAGCTGCCTGCCTGCTTGTGTTATATGGCCAGTTAACCATTCCCTTCCTGAGGGATGCTGCCCTCTGTCCTCACCTTGACCCTCCTGTTGCCAGCAGACCAAACTTCTGTTTGCAAGACTTCTGCTTTGCAAAAGTTTTTTTTTTTTTTTTAGAACATGCTGAACCCGACCCGTGCAGGAGTCAGAGAGCTGGCTTCAGCTTGAGATTCCTAAAATCCGTAACATTGGGATTCAGATCCACACGCTCTTGTAACGTTCACAACCAAAATGCCATGGCAATGTGGCTCCTGTATTCAACACAATTACGGTTTGCTGCAGATGTTTATGAGTGTATGGGCGCAGTTAGAAAGTTTGCTGCCCAGTCTCCATTCTGCACGGAGGGATTTGAAGAAAAACCCAGGCACCAGACACATTTTAGAATCTGTAAAAGCTGCTTTGGGGTATTCAGGACTCCTAACTAAATTCACCCTAATGTTAACAAATTGTGTAATGCCATCAATGTTATGTACTAAAGGGAGAGTGAACAGCTAGAAACATATGCCATCTTGTCCCTGTTTCATACAGTACCATTATGATCTGAAAAACAAATCTATGTCATCTTAGTTTTCTGATATTTATGCTCCATCAGTGTGTCCATAACACATTGGTTCAGTTGAGAATTTAAGTGATATTTTCATTTTGCTTAATGGTCTGCAATGGAAACACAGTCTGGTATCTGAAAACCAAACTGTAAATGCCCCAAGTTTTTCCTAGAGACTTCAGTGGTGAAACTACAGTTCTCTGAAACTGCTGAGGTGACTGGTATATGAAAATAATTTAAAGGAAGAAAACAAAGACAGGCTTATGAATTGCCAGAAGCAAGCACCGGGAAGAACAGTTTTTTGTTCATAAACGTCCATATTAGCATGTCAGAGCGTGTATATCCAAAGAAGGCCAGGAGAGGTAATCTTAATTAAGACATTGTAATGTTGACAATGTCCTCATTTCCAATGTTTTGTTAAAGTCAAAGAGTTTCTAAAACTTGTAGCTACCAGCAGAATTTGGTCCTGTTGAACTGTGTTTAACATGTAAAAGTTCTATAAGGCCATTCTTCAGCAAAATAACCAAGTGACAAGAAGAAAGAACAGTATTTGGAAATTATAACAAATGATAGACTTCAGTCTTCAGAATATGTTCCCAGCTTTTTGCTGTTGCCTTACTCATTTGCTAAAATTGCAACCAAAGCTATCTGTATCTGTAACTATCAGTGGTTTCAGAGAAAGAGAGCATAATTGTGTGTTAGTTACTAGTATGAAGAGAACATGAAAAGGAATATGTCATGGGGGCATTTGCCATTAATGCAGACAAGAAGTGTATATATTCATTCTGGTAGCCACAACCAGGATTATGGGCACAGCATCTATAGTGTAGACAACAACATTTTGGGGGATATGTACTTCTGATGGCACCTTAATTTGGTGTTCATTCTCTGAGCACTAATTTTAGACCCTGTACCAATGCCCCCCTAGTGCGGAGGGTATGTCATGCTTTTCTACCCACTACCAGCTTGGCACATACTTCAAAAATGGCAGGATTCACTCCATAACTGGCTTGTTCTTAATTTTTCATCCTCAGTTAAAGGAACCACGCACTTGCCATATTAAAGTTTTAAATTGTGTTTATTGAGACATATGGATATTTACTATGTGCAAATGTTATGTTTACTTTGAGATGTTTTCATGTGCATATTTGTGATAGCAATAATATTATTATGGTAATTTCTACATAAATGTGTATAGTATGTTTTTGAATGTCTCAGGAAGTAATTTTTAGTTGTCTTGATGTCAGTCACTTTGGGTATGTAAAATATTGAATTGTGTGCTTAATGGTTCGTATTCATGTTGATTTCACGTACCTTTTTTAGGAAAAGTTTGAAGCAATTTTAAGCCTGAATTGAGATAGCCTAGGCAAAGTGGTCTGTGCTTCAGTTTATTGGGTGCATTTATGAAAAGAGCTTTGAAGTGAATCATTCTCTTCAAAACTCTTGGAGGAAAATACTTTGCAGGCTGACAGGAGGGAACACTATAGCTTCTAGAAAAGGGGATAGATGCTGACCTAAGAATATACGGAGATGATCTGAAAACAAAAACCAAACAAAAACAACCAAACAAAAAACAACAAACCACAATCAGCTTGGCAGCCTTACATTCAAAGATGCTTTTATTCTTACTGTGCCATTCAATTAAGTACTCTAAGAAGGTATTGCAGTGTTCTCTCTCTCTCTCTCTCTCTCTCTCTCTTTTTTTTTTTTTCTCCTCATTACCCAGCTCCTTGAAATAAGACTTTGGCCATGAAAATCATCTACTTATCACTGGTCATGACCTCAGTCTTACTAGCTCTGAGGTGGCAAAACTGGAAGAAGACCAAGCACTGTCCCCTTAAATGAATGAGAGTTTTGATTCTTCCTTCAATGAGGTTGTGATTTGGCTGTTTTTACTGTAGCTACTAGAATACCACTTGGGCCTAAACCCCCCTAAAATTACTTGGAACTCATGAATGTAATGGCAATGTGAGGTACCTGAAAGGCACAATTACGCCAGTGTTTCAGTTCAGATGAAAATTGTGCTTTTGAATGGAAAAAAAAAAAAAAAAAAGAAATTCCTGCCTGTGCCACACCAGGGTATTTCTATGGCATATTGGACCATAGTTACATGGCCTCTATATGGCTGTGGGATCATGAAGAAAGATATATCATCTATTACCTACATGCTGGCAAACTCCAGTTACTGGAAAAAGTACCTCTGTATAATTTGAGTTGACCTTGTCACTTCCTTGAGATGACTTTCAGGACTCTGCTATCACCATAAGTCAAATTGTCAGGAAGCCACGAAGAGTAAGACATAGTATGACTTCCCTTTGTCTTATGCCAGTTGATTCCCAGGTTCTTTCCCAAAGTACATGATACTGTTGTAATGCCTAACAATGCTTAACATATGTGCAATTCTTAGCATCGACTATGATTTCAAGTGAGTGGTTAGAGAATGGAAAAAAAAGAAAAAAGATGAAAGTCATATTAATTGCTGGGGTCATTCTTGTTATGACAGCTGAGTTTAAGATGAGCTTGGCTCACTGCTGAGAACAAAATCCTGTAATATGTTTGTGTACTTATCAGAGTAGTGGAATACACTCATTGTTTTGCAATGGCCCACTTCATCAGAGCATTCTCATCACAATATCTGGTAGACTTTATGTCAAATGATTTATAAAGCAAGTACCCTACTTTAATGATAGTCATTATCATGATTTATCAGATACTTTTTAGCATCCTGAAAAAGAAAAAAAAAAAAAAACTTTTTGAAATTAGGGATATATCACCTTAAACACCATACAAATCATTTGTCTTCTTAAATATCACTCAGGATTCACTCAGGAAGGTAGGATTTGGAATCTTTGCTGGAAATAAAAAAAAGATCAATGTAAAAATGACATCAGGAAGGAAGAGAATGAAAATCTATTTATTACATTGCAATCCCTTTGTTTTGAACATGATATGGATCTTGTAATGGCAAGTCTTGGATTTCTGTGAATTTAGCAGATGTAAGAAAGATGTATGAAGAACTCTAAGTCAACTGAGAGAATAATTTAAAGGAAATCACTGCCTCTGAAAACACAAAGATTACTAGACAATAAGACAAGAACATTTAACAAACTTGTCCTTAGGATGGAATGAAGTTGTATTAGTTGTGGTTATTGGGCATAAGGATTTTTTCAGTGTGTTGTCTTTGCTTCAAAGAAGGGATACAGTAAGGTTTATTTGCTTAAACACATCATGTTTTTATCTTGAACATTGAGTCTTATATATGGATGAGTCCTTTACAGCACACCAGGCTGTGTTGCAGCAGCGTGAGGCTATAAAGACAGGCCAGAAACTCCAAATGTTTCAAAATGTTTCAATATTTATTAGGGCTGAATGCTGCTCAGAACCTCATATTTTCATACTTTCACTCTTGCTTAGATGTTTAATGGCTGCCTGGAGAGACCTCTGTGGTTATCTGGTTAGTTCTTAACACCTAATTATCACTTCACCGAAGACCTTGGGCTGGGTGTTTGAGAATCTCTGTGTTTAAAAGACGCCAAACAAGAGATTTTAAAAAAATGCGATTAAGTGAATTAGCTGGTTGCTTTCATTTGTTTTGCAGTTCCTGACTACTTACATCATTCACAGAAAGCCCACTGTAGGTCTAGCACCATTATCGCTCTCTATAGGTACCTTAAAGGAGGCTGTAGCGAGGTGGGGATTGGTCTATTGTCCCACATGCCTGGTGACAGGACGAGGGGGAATGGGCTAAAGTTGCGCCAGGGGAGGTTTAGGTTGCATATTAGGAAAAACTTATTTACCGAAAGGGTTGTTAGGCATTGGAATGGGCTGCCCAGGGAAGTGGTTGAGTCACCAGCCCTGGAGGTCTTTAAAAGATGTTTAGATGTTGAGCTTAGTGATATGGTTTATTGAAGGACTTGTTAGCGTTAGGTCAGAGGTTGGACTCGGTGATCTTGGAGGTCTCTTCCAACCTAGATGATTCTGTGATCTGCAGAGAAGATGAAGAAAAGTGTTGGAAGCAGGGCAATTGTTGGAGGAGGAGCCCTGATTAAACCACCTGACTTGTGAGTAAGATGGAGCAGGGTTTACCACCTTCAGAAGTCATAGGCTGATGGCTATAGGGTGATGTTTGCCGCTAACAGAGACAAAAAGATCTTTGTGTCCATTCCTTCTCTTGTATATTTACCTAAACTTGTAAATGTAGCCTTCTGCATCTTCAAGTTACTGTCATGATGATTTTTTTCAAAAGGCAGAAGCCCAGAAGGAGATGCTAAGAAACAAAGTAGCCAACAGAAGATGTGTGAATTAATATTTCCTCTAATTATGATACCATTTCATCTCTATCCCTCACTCAGTCTCTTTTTCTTTTCCATTTATCAACTGGCACATCATCACCTTAAAGACCTTAAGACATTTCTTCCAGGTTTCTTCTAGTTTTCACAGAGACTTCCAGTTTCAATGCCATATCTTTCTGAGGACATTGCTGATCCTCCATGTGTCTAGGTCTCTCTAAGAAAGAGATGTTTGCTCAGTTGGTTAGGGGAAGCACTAATGTACAATTGTGTGTGCTTGCACTGCCATGAAAAAGTAAACAAAGCTGATAATTCTAGAACTATGTGGGGAATGACAGGGCAGAAACATCAGCATGCATTTAAAAAAAAATTAATGTAGGGACATTCATTCTGAGTCACACCATACCATTTCCTCTAGTGCTTATCTGTTGTCTATGGTTGAAAGAAACTCTGCAGTAGGGATCTATGAAATAATCAGCTCAAATAGAAAAACATTTTCCTGCTATTTTCAGAAGTTGTTTTTTTGCACCTCCTATTAATATGTATACTGGTGAAAAGTTTTCTTACTCATGGAAATATGTGATTCTTTTTACAACCTACCTCATATTTTCACTAAAATATCTTGTGACAATATGTTCCACAGAGTAAGGGACCCTTTTGCACATGTGCGTTCTACTACCTAGAAGTCCATAATCAGTAACATGACCACAGATCTCATGCCAAAGTTATAAAAATGATGTGAACACAGAGGTATGTTGTATTTCCTAATGCTCGACTCTGATGTACACAAAAGGAATGTTTGTTTATTTGTGTATATTTAGCATTTTCAAAGTCTGAAAGAAGAATAGACAGGCCTCATACCTATAGGTTTATTGTGGAGAAATGCTTTCTTTGATAATGACATGTAGCCCCACTCAGAACTTTCCTTTCCTCGTGATTCAGTTACATTTTTATGTCATTGGAGCGGGGAAAATGAAGCTGAAGTCTGTCACAATGTTTTCTGTTTGGTGAATGTGAAAATGCTAATGGAAGCTCCTGCTCCAAGAGAATGATGGTTCTCCACAGACCCAAATAACCTGGGCAACAGGAGCAGGTGACTAGAGACTACAGTACCAGCAGTGTAATGTTGCATTTAGTTCAATTCTGCAGATGACTAGAAAAGAAAGGAAATACGTGTTCAGGCTTAGTTTGAGAATGTACCAAGTTTCTTAGGAAATAAGGAAGGGGTCCCAAGGAAAAAGAGGAAATAATGTTCAGTAAAAAAGTATTTGTTCTGATTCTGACTTGTAGGAGGAAGTATAAAACCTGTATGTAAAAGGCTCTGGTGTGTTTTGGTATAGGAAACATTATCAACACAGCTTAAAAATAAATGTTAAGATTTTAATTAAATTTACATATGGTTTTCACCTGCAACTGAATATTTATTTTGCATGGAAATGCTGTTTTTTAAAGGAAACTTCCTTCATTGTAGCTGTCTTTTCCACGAATATTTTCTGAGAGGTGGTCTTCATAGAGAATATATGGATCTGTTGTTTCTGAACATAATTTTTTTTATCATCTAGCGTCACAAGTAATCAGGGTTAGGAATAGAACTTTTTCTGATAGTATTGTTGCACTGTTGAGAAGGATGTGCTTTGTAATATATGCTACCTACGGGAAAAAGGCTCCACATGGAGAGTCATATGCTTTTCAATACCTGCTGGAACTGTACAATTGGACTGAGAGACAGGGTTACGTTTCACGTTTTATTCATGAAGTGTGCTTCTGAAAAGCCTTTTTGATGAAAACAAATCAAAAACCAAAACCAACAACAACAAAAAAAAACCACCAGCAACAACAAAACCAAAAAAATCCAAACACTTCCTGGACTCTCAGGAAAGAACTACGGGAACAGAATTTATAAGTAGGAAGTTCAAAACTTGTATGGACGAAAAATCACAAGAGGCTTAACTGGCCCTATGCCAGTTATTCAGCAAAACAATTTAGTGCAAAGAACACATGCTAACTGTGAGCCAGACAATACTCAGACACAGTTCTCTGGGCAAATCATAGTAAACTTGTATTCTGTGAACATTGAGATAGTCTAATTCTTACCGTGGTAAAGTAAAAAATTTTGAGTGAACTGGAAATGTCTTCATCTCACAGGGGTATATTCAAAGCTGACAAACATCTGATACTCTTCCATTTATTTATTAATGTTTCCAGGAAGTTAAATGAGCAAATAGCAAAACCTAATATTATTTTGAAGTTGGCAGGGGTCTATATGTCTGTTCTCTAATGTGACAATGAAATCATAGATGATTTGGTGGAAAAAAAAATAAAAAAGAAAACTTCTCTGCTATTGCTTAACCCTAGTTAGCAGAAGAACTGAAAGGAACATCATCTAATTTGCTCTCTACCTCAGCTATTAAAGCACAGCTAATTATTTTTAAGTTCAGAGAGGAGTACATGGAGCTTAGTGAACAGTCAAATGTCTTAAGTGGCTGCAAGAGTAGAGAAGAGATTATTTTCCCCAGTGATTATTTTTTTTTTTCAATTTGACAAAGTAAACTCTAAACCTAAAGCCTCAGCTGACTTTTTTTTAACAGCTATTGTTCTGACAGTCTCTTCATTTTCCCTTTATTCTTTTTCTTTCAGTAGACCTGTGCACCAGAAACTGAAATGCAATGAGAGTTTTGTCAAATCTAAATCAAAATAAAGTTCCAAAGCAGTATATAAGAGGAAATGGAAAGAAAGCAATCTACTTTGCCATGCTAGCTTGATGCTTAGTTGTCATATTTCTTGCGTTTTTGACTTTTCCCTTTGATCACTCTAATAACAATTCCTTAGACTATTAAAACTGGAAGCCAGAAACATGTTAGTGGAAAATTCTACTTTTCACCAATTAGGCTGTCTGTTTAATTTTTATGATTTGCTCACTTTGGACTGTGAGAAGAGGCTAATCTCACCACTGTTTTACCCCAATGTTATGCCAGCTAAACCTCTTGAGAATCATTTGTGAAGAGGTGAGTGATGTGTGACTGATAGGCTTTGACAAAACCTGTTTTTGTGCCAAATACCTTTCATGAGGTGGGGTGGGTGTAGATAGTAGAACTTTTCATTATTGTTGCTTACAGCACAGGGAAAAAGTAAGGAGCAAGTAAGACTGGGGCAACGTTGATGTATTAGGCCCTCTAGTTTCAGTACCAAAAATCTCTTATATGTGAGGTTCCTGTCCTTATATGTGAGGACTTACTTAAATTAGTAGACCTGGAAGTAGAGTCTGAGGTAAATGGTCTTTTTTTTTTTTTTTTTTTTTCTTTTTTCTTTCTTCAGTACTTCAGAACACTTCCAGGTGATCAGATAACCACTGTAATTTGTCTTCCTCTTTTACCCATAAGCAATGGTAAATGTTGAAGCAAGGCAACAAAAGTGAGAATATTACTTCCTGCCCCAATAGAGAGACATAATTATCTGATCAGTGTCATAAGTGTAACAGTGGTCATGAGAATTACTTGGAAAAGTTTATCTTTTCACTTCTCTATCAACACCTTTGGAGCTATTTGCACTGGGTACTTTACATGGTGCTCTTTTTTGACTGCTGCTTGACATCTTTTACATGGCAATCTCTGTTTTAACAGTCTTAAGTGTTAAAGTCTCCCAATCGCTAATACCTTTAAAACAAGCTCCATTTGTTTTCTTTTTTTTGCTTTTTATGGAATCAGTGGGCTGAAGTTCAGTGTGTGTAAAGATGGGGGACTGGCAATGGTATCTAAAGCCAGCTACTCTGTGAGCCATTAACGAGTAAGCTCCTCTGTGCAGCACTGCCAATGCAATGCAGCCTAACTGGCAGCTCCTTTGCTATTTGTTCCTAGACTGTTCATCAGCAGAGGATGCCAGTCTGTTTGTTTTTACGACATGGGCAAGTGGGAACCAAGATGGGGCCACCATGACTATTTCCATTTGGGATGTAAGGCAAGGTCTGAACCCAGCTACTCAAGGTGTAATGCTAGCGCAGTGATCTTCTTTGAAAGGGAAGCTGTTGTAGAAGAGCTTTTCTGCACTAGTGCTGTTTTTTTTTTTTTTTTTTTTTTTCCCTACTTGGTATAAGTTTACAATTTCAGAATCATTGATACCAGGTCCTAAGGGCATGCTTTGGCTACTGTAGCTGACTAGATGAAGTATGGTTCCCTTATTAACTTGTCAAAGTACGATGCAGCTGCATCATTTTCTCACCCATTTGCTTAACTTAAATAAAGGTTGGTGGTTAGGCTTCTGCTGCATTGTGCTCTCCTGCTAATTATCAGTGTATTTGTTTTAGAGACAATTAGCCACCTGGTTCATTCTCCCATTGAAGTCAGGTCATCATGAGTTACATCTGCTTTCAGGACTCTTCAAGTCCAAGACATAATAAAAAGATGATGGCTATGATTATAAAAAGCGTGCAGGGTTGGGCGTAAGTTGTACAGCATATTGAATTCCCAAGGAGGATTGGGTTACAAAGCTCTTGCAGTGGCTTCCTTCTGTATGTCACAGAAGATGGATGTGAATAGCAAACAGTTCTGCGATGCCAGAAGTCCTTTAGCCCATGAATGGTAAAGAGTGTTTGCAAAGGTAGATTGAGAAAGACAAGGCAAAGTGAGACATGATACCTCCCTTCGGCACTGTGGTGATACAACAAAAAAGTGACAAGTAAGCACGTCTCTATGCATACTACATTTGCATAAAAATAAAAGTTGTTCAGACCTGTGGGTGTTTCCTTTTTAAAAATGTGCTATATAATGTGGCATAAGATTATGTGTGATGCACATTTACTTTTATAATCCCATATGTTCCGGTAAAACTCTGTATTTTGAAGTAAGATTTTATTACAGTAGAACCTCATTAATTCTTGCTAATGACTGGGAGACCCTTTGCAAATTACTGAATTTTGTATACAATCGAATGCCATTAAATGCATTGTATTGCTAGATGTTCTTCTACATCCCGGGGAAGATGAGCTGCAGAGAACCCTGCCGTTCATGCCTCAGCTATATTCACTCTAGAGAGGGTGGTACAAATTCATTGCAGTGGGTTTGGCTCCAGGTGTTTGCTGAAGATGGTCACGTGGGGCTAGCTCTGAAGAGGATGGAGCCCTGTATGAAATGAAAAAGCAGATGGGGACCTGACAGTTAGTAGATTAGCATAATTTGATGCAGTTTCATCTTCTGATGGTTTGGGGTCATGGAAGGATCACAATCCTGATTTTTTTCTGTAGAGCATAGGTATCACTAGTCTCATCTAGTGGCTTGCAGATATTAAGAAGGCTGTTTCAGATTCAACATGGCTATTGATTTAGAGGGAGGAGCTAATCTTTCAGTAAGCAGTGTACTAGGGTTCTTCCTGAGAAGCTGCATCAACACACACAAAGACAATAGCATTCATATTTACTTCGGTATACTACAGAAGCGTGCATTGAGCGTAGGCGAGACTTTGTGTCCAAAAGAGCTTTTAGCATATATAAATGTACACCTGGAGATATCTAGTACTCATTGGTTGGTATGAAATAACAGAATACCAACATGCATTTCTTTTACCTGCCATATTATGGAGTAACAATGCAACTCAACAATTAAATAGAATCTAGATCTTCATTTTAAATTTCTTTCTTTCTCTCTCTCTCTCTCTCTCTCTCTCTCTCTTTTTTTTTTTTAACATTTTCTGTTCTGGTTAACTATGACTAAAAGAAAGCAGTTTGAAATGTTTCCTGTCACAGGCCCCAGGACAGATTTTTTTTTTCCCTTCAGACATATTGTAATGGAAAACAAAAACCATGAATTCTATTTAAAATGACTGTGCATGAAGAAGATAGAAGCAGAAAGCTGGGGAGCTAGGGGACTCAGAAGTAGATGCATATAGAGGGATGCAAACTTAAGTCTATAAATGGAGCAAAATTTGTGGGTATGTTAAGAAAAGTGAATACAATGTATTGAAGATCAGGTAGGCCCTTGGGCAAGCAATACAGAGGTCATGGGAGGGATGGAAATCACTGATGGAGGCATAGAGATGACTGGAGTGGGGAGAAGGATGGACAGCAATATCACAGTGCACCCACGGAGAGAATGGAAAGGAAGGAGATGGGAGGCATGAAGGTGAATAGCTGTGAAAGGTGAAGACAGGCATGGATGTGGGCATATGTGAGAGGGGTGCATGGTGTGACCAGATTATGGGAGAGGAAGGAAGAGTGCTGGCGTAGGCAGGAGAGAAATAGAAGTGAGAGGAAGAGAAGGAAGATGATATGGCAATGGGGAACTGGAGCATTCTCCTAACTGTTCATTCACATGGTTTTTAGCACTCGTCACGTTTTGAAGAACACTATTTTATAGCCAAAGTATAACATAATAAGAGAGGGAAGGCTGTTACCTGGTTTCCATTCAAATAGTACTTTTAGCCTAACTCCTAGTCAATCATTTGGTTAACAGTGCTCAGACCTCAAAGTCTTCCCCTGTGTAAATCAATTCTATCCATTATTACTCCAATGCTGGAAATCATAAGAACTGCAAAGAAATATCCCATCCTTTTCTGACACCTCAATCTTCTATCCTGAGGAGAAGAGGAACCACTGGCTACAGCTGCCCCTGTGAAGACCCCTATGGCCACGTATGCTTGGACCTTCCCATCCATTTGTTGCTTTGTTGTCCTTGCCCTTTTTTTTTTCTTTTTTTTTTTCCCACTTACACAGTACTTGCATGGAAATCCTCTTTCTGGTGCTCGGTGGCTGTATAGGAACAAACTGCACATACAATTACACAGCTTCTTTTCAAGTGTGAAATGCCTCTCTCAAGCCACAGAGAAATTACTTTCTAGAATGTAATTATATGGCTCCCATACAAGTCAGTAGGAGAAGAGCGAATGGGAGACCCTGTGGGAGCAGGGACGCAGTGTGGAAGAGCTAGATGAAAGGCGTTGGATTGCCCTAATTTCCTAGCATGTAAGAAGGTAATTCACTTTGATGGCACATCACCACTGGTGGTTTTCCAACAGACGGAAAAGACTTGCTAGTTGAGGAAGTAAGTAATGTCACATGAAACATACATAATTTGCACAGAGAGAAAATGTAAGACCACTAAGGTTATTGTTTTTCTAACAATGATTCATGACACTGACATTTTGGAGAGTGCGGGTCTGAGGTAGAAGCTACAAATAAAATGTATTTTTCCTGTAGGGATCTGTTCTTGTATCTGCTTTCTTACAGACTTTTAGGAAGCTGTTGCAAACTTAATCCTGTTTAGCAATTATGATTTACTTCAATTGGCTCCACTCTTCATACTGTTTAAACTTAGATTTAAAGAATAATATCCACCTTGTTGCGTTACATAAACCCTGGTAAAATAACACACATTTAAAAAGGCATTCTTGGCATTATGGAACAATCAAAGGGGGAGACAAAAGCTTAGCATACCATTAATATATATATGTGTGAGTGTGTATATACATATATATATTTCTCAGGATAAAATCCTGAGATCTTTTAATGAAGACATCAAAAAATACATCTTTCTTAGCTGAAAAGAAGAATGTCTCCTGACAAAAGCCAATTAGGGAGTGAATACATTTTGTTTATTTAGACTTGAAAAATGTATATTCTTGTAAAATAGAAAAAAAAAAAAAACCACCACCCACATCCCAGTGTTCTTTTAAGGCTATGAAGCAGCTAAGGAAACGCAAAGATGTATGATGCATGGAAGCTTGATAGTGCATGAAAGAAACATAAAGACTGTGATTTTACTGTTACCTAAGGCATGATATTGAAATATGTGTTCTGGGAGGGCTTTTTCTCAGCTTGCCTAGAGACTCTGGAACAAATTCTGCTCCTGTTTACACCTCTGTAAATCTGGAATTACTAAATGACAGGTGGTAGTATTACTCCAAGTGTGTGCACTTCTAACCGAGAGTGGGATTTTGCTCCACATTGAGAGTGAACTAATAGTCAACTGTCCCATGAGATGCCTGTGTTTTGTGCATTCCTCATCCTGTACTTAAGGCTGTCAATTGCACACTATCATATCTATTTTTAAAATTCAGGGTAGGAAGTGTAGCATGGGTAAATTTTAGCATGGGACAGCAAATAGCTTCTGCTGGAAACCCTGAAAGGTCAAATGCCTCTGTGTCTTTTCCTCTTCTAAGGCAGGGAACAAGTGTATTTGGACTTGCATCTCTGGTGGTTGTACAGCAGATGGACCACACTGATGGATGGGACTAACAGAAGACCCTGGAATGGGCTCTGATGCAGTTCGTGATGCTCTTTATTTGCTGCGTGACTGTAGGACTGGTTGTTCAGCCAGGTGAGCTCCCATGTGTTAGGCTGAAATTGCTTGCCTGTGTTTTGAATAAATGTAAGTAAGTATGCTGAAGAAGTTAGAAAACATCAGATATATTTTTAAAATGTTTGCCTGTCTACTGTGTGGAATGACTAGACAGTTAAGAGGCAATAGTCAGGAAACATGAAAGCGCATCCACAAAATAGACTGAATTGTAAAATATATGTAATAAATGCATAAAGCAGCTACTGAAGATATACTGAAGAGTGTGATTGTGGAAACAGACATGGGAGTACAAAATGGTCTGACCCACACAAGACTTCAGCCAAAAGGAAACATCAGAACATGTACTGTCAAACACAGTCATCCTTCAAATCCTGGATCCTATATCTACTCCTGTGCAATCCTATTTGGGAAAGAAGGAGTAGAGGGTTTTGCCCACAAAGTCCCTTAGAGGCACTTCCTCCACCTCTTGTCTGATGATGGGTTTAGCGCAATGTTTGTCGTCAACACTAGTCTTCAAATATCCATACGTGCATGAGAAATTTGGTGCATAAGTGAACATGCCATTTTTTCCTGTGTGTAAATATTTGCAGAATCAGGACCATAGATTCTGGTTTCCTTTGAGCAAAGACAGTTCTGTACTATAGCTACCATATGAAGTGTTTTAGCTTTGATATAGTTAGCTGTACAAATAATCAAAGTAGATACTAAAAACTTGGCTGAATTATAGAAGGATTCAGACTAATTCTGCTCTACACCAAACCAGCTATATTTGTGCAAGATAGAAGTGTATAAAATTTTAGAAAGAACTTGGAAATAACCAACATATTGTGCAAAATGTAATTGAGGAAAATTCTTATTATCCTGGAGTCCTATGTGTTATGGCAGTTGTGATTACAAAGCCTGCTTGGTGATACTGGAAATAGCACTTGAAAAAAAAGTTATTCTGGGACGAGTGTAACTGATGCAGGAAGTCATATACCACAGAATGGTAACTGTCTTTAAATTGTGTATTTTATAGCTGCATTTTTTTCTGTGATGGGACCATATTCTTCCTCTATCACTTAATTTTCTGCTTTCCAGGCTTTAAATGAAGTCTTAAACTTTTTAGGGTACATTTTAGTTTGGAGTTCTGATGAAAACAATGGATTATGTTTTTTAGAAGTTGCGAAAACTTTTAATCTATTACATGACAGAGAAAAATAAGTTGTATCAACACGACAATATTCTTTCCTGTGACAAGATGAAACTGTAGCTCATCAGACTCCTGTGGTAATATTCTTGCAATTGGATTTATCAGGAATGTATTCAGAAGGCTAGATTCAGAACTTGAAACACAGGATGTTTATTACAACCTAACCTGAAATATTGGGTACCACTTGTATTAGACTGGAACAGACTAGCCAGGTCTTATGAAAAAAATAAGTTGCTCATGTAGTATTGTTTGAGGAAATGGAATATGTGCAGAAAACTAGGGGTCCCATCATGAAGAAATCTCAGAGTAAATAGAGCTTTACTGTTGCACCACAAAGAGGCAAGTTGAAGACCGTTTTCTTTTATCATTCAGAGTCATACTGGAAAAGGGATGGTAAAAACTTCAAAGTCAAGTGCTTATTGATGTTTTTGCTCATAAAAATAGTACAGGCACTTAACAGCCTTTGTATTACGTACATTCTTAGCATGAGCGGGTGGCTGTGTTAGTCAGCAGGACAAAACTAAATAATAAAGTTACTGATACATTTTATAGACAAATCAAAACAAATACCTGGGCTTTCAGAATCACTCAGGATGCCTCTGTACAATAGAAGCAGCCACAGAAGCCTGAGTGGTTCCAAATGTTGTGTCTACAGAATACTACTTATAACAGTGGTATAGCCAGAGTCCTATTGTGCTAAAGTAGATGAAGCTGAAACACCTCTCAATTAATTGTGCATTTATTAAACACTATGATTTACATGAAAAAATGTAGTTCATGGGGGATGGGGGAGTGTCATACCTACATTTATGCTTCTGCAAGAGCCTGCAAGCATTTTAGTACAGCACATCATTTTTTTTTTTACAGGAAATAAATGCATAGGACTGAGCAAAGCATAGCTTCATGGGTATGCTACTTTTTCTGATGTCAAGGAGCTATTCAGACAACCAGAACTCCACCTCTGTTTCTGTATCTGTTCACTGGATTAAGCTAGGTGATCACTGAAGGGTGATTTGGGGCCCGAGCAATGGCCTAAGGGGCACCTGGAGCCAGCCAGAAAGAAACACAGGCACGAGGTGCTGCTGGAATTTAATCTGAGGATTATTTTCCTCACACCTATGGTCAGCAGGACTGCTTCTGCCCCCAGACAGAATGTGAACCCTTAGTCTCCACTTAGAGTCTGAAAACGGAGAGCTGAGACTGTGTTCCTGTCTGCTGGCCAACTGGAGAAGCTGTGTTTTCCCCCTTAGATATGGGGAAGGAAAGCAATACTTTGCTTATAGAGAATGAACACAAATTGCCTACAGTTCCATTCTGGGGAGAAGTGGAAGGGATGCAGCCTCTAGAAACCTGGAAAAATCAGTTTACACTAGAGTGACACAAAAGGACTGATGTGTCCAAACTGATGAAGTACTGTAGGCTTTATTTAGGGTTTTTGAATGTATCGTTGTTAAGTCCATTTTAATCAATTTTAATAGGAATTGTATTTCAGATCAGAGTCTTCAGGGCAGCCATCATCACGCCTCTTTAATTCTCCTAACCTATACATTTTTACTGCATGGATAAATGCTTTGAAACTAATGCAGTGTCATTGAATCCAATACATCCGTAGTGGAACCAATCCATGCATACTCAAGTCACTAAATTTTTATGGAAATGAATAGATTTCCTTTCAAGGCATAATATTTTCACTAACACCAGTAGCTTTTCATTGAAACCAATGCTTTGTTTTCCAAAAACAGCATATTTCAGTTGGGCTGATATACGTCTTGCTTGAATATATATTTTTTTCCTTCTCATAATTAAACCCATTGAACTAAACACAGTACTGGATGTCTAATGAAACCAACACTTTTCATAGGAACTACTTAAAGTGAGTTTAAGCCAATGAATACTGTGCTTCTCAGCATAATTTAATAAACGAACACTGTGAAATGGAACATGCTTTTACAGACAATCTGCCTCAGGACTATGTCCCCATATTTTCCCATAAGTTGAGTTTGAGCCCTTAATGCTTCTGCTCTTTTGGAGGATTTTTCTGTTCTGTGGTTGCTAGATGGTTGCTAGATAGGCTACAAGGAGGATAAAGAGGGGCTGGGGCAAATGGGTAAGTGGTGGATGAGTGTGCATTGGGTATTAGAGCATCCACAGTGGAAAAGAACATACCCAGACGACCACCTTGCTTCATTGAAACTCAACTAGTTTAGCAGCCCCTTGGGACCCTGCTAGCTGACACAATTTAGGAAGGCCTGTAGATTGTTCTGTATATGATGAAGTTGGCTATCATGCTGCAGTCACCCCAGCATTCATGTTACCCCTTTTGCAGAGCTGCACCCAAATCTTTCAGGGTACTTGCAATGGTTGTGACCATTTCCATCACACATCAGGGTAGCAGAGGAATTCTAGGGTAAATCCAGAATAACTCACCTGACTTTCACTGAGTTGTTCAAGAATTAAGAAGAGTAAATGAGAGATTAGTCTGACTCAAGATATTGCCACACAATGTAAAGAAATGTTTTATAAAGTGGCAGCAATTTATTTAATGCAATGTAAAAATGTGTTGCCTCTATATGAGGCAAATACAGACAGAAAACAGCCACCATTTGGTCATAGACATTTTGTTGTTTTGGCAAAGGTCAGATGTAATTTTTATAGCTCTCAGGGGTGTTAGGAGCTTTGCACACTCCTGAGTCTACTCAGAACAGTGGAAAGGAGCACCTAGGAAAGGAAAGAGAAGGCTGTATACCGACTGTGTGCTCTTTAGAAAACACACCATCAATGCAGCTTTGGAAATTAGGCCTCTAAGTTTCTAAGAAACAAAAACTTTGGCATTTTGTGAACAATAGAGGTGTTCATAGCCGTTTGTTCCAAACTGTATGGCACTTTTCAGCTAGGATTGTGTGCAGTTTATGTCAAAACATTTCAGTGAAGAAATACAAATACAGACTAATGTTTGACTTCTTTTGTTGTGTTGAACTGGAGCCAGAGAAAGTATTTATATATAAATCCACTTGTGAAATGCATAACCCTCTCAATGTGACTTATATGTCTGAGGCTTACGGAGAATTCAAGCTGATTGACAGAAAATACTGCTCTTACGGTGTCAGAATGTATTACCGTGCTTATATAGAAACACAAAAAAATCCCTTTTTTCACCAATGTACGTGTTCATTGTCATTATGTTCTGGTATACTGGAGATATTCAGGTACTGAAATACCCAATTTACTAGGACCTAAAGCTACCATGAAAATATTAGGCAACCAGATGGATAATTCAGCCTGTTGGTTTAAAAAAGTGTGCATTAAACATTCAGTATTTGATGCCTGATCTAAAAAATGATTCTGTGGGGTCAAAGCTGCCATTCAGTGAAGGAAAGAAAAATAAGAACTGAGACAATTAAAGAAAGCTTTCCATGTTTGTGCTACAGTTAGTTAGTTAGTTAGTTACTCTTCCTTTTTTTCCTTTCTCCCCCCGCTAAGCCAGTGCACATCAAGAAACTGACAGTTAGCACAGTCTGCAAATAGATCATGAGCAGATTACATACATCTTTATGTATCTGGCACACAGGTGCTATCTGCTTTTTCAGAAAGTTTTGATTAAAGCAATCGGATTTTGTATATTATGTCCTGTAGGAGAATGCCCTGTATCACTTCAATTGCTCCCATTGCATCCTTTATGTCCCCTCATCCCAGGGTCGCTCTTTAGACGGCTTGCAGTACTCTTATTTTCCCTTTGATTTTGTACCACTGTCTCATTCTCCTCTATTCTGCTTAGATATGGCACCCTTGTTCGCCATTTCTGATTTGTTAAACAGCAGTAGGATCTTGCATGTTAAAGGATTGTTATGTATTCACATAAGAGGAGGAAGAGACAGTTGGCCCTTGATAATTTTAGTATCATGACCATTTTTATCAAGTGGGTGGCCTGCATTGGCACTCAAAAATGTTCTCTCAGTGACAGAGTGGAAAAGCGTGTCAGTTCCTGCAAACGGGCAGAACCTTAAAGGGTAGATTGAGACAAGTGTCACTTCAGAGGAGAAGGAAAGACAGAGAAAGAGTTGCTTGAAGAAGCAACCTTGGTGCTGCGTTGCATATGCAGCTTCACACTGAGGTAGGGCACAGGGAAAAAAGGACTAGAGTGTCAATGCCCATGTTGGGGGGGAAGTATATGGGTCACCTTGAAGTGGCAGTCTTAGAAACATTTAAGATAATATGCTGAACAACTACTATAGGGGATGATTGTCATATTCTTAACTGCATAAAATGATACCTTACCAACTGAGTGGTTTAGATGTTGTTGGTATCTATGTCTGTACATACATCTTCACACTCCTCTCCCAGCCCAACCTGGTTCTTACAGTTGCCCCGAACTCAGTTTCGCTTTGTGTAGAACTGCTTTTACACCTCCACATCTCTTGTGGATCACCATGTGTTTTAATAAATTTCTAGAACAGAGAGTATCATCTGCTTAAAATAGTTTTGCTATCACTTATTCTGATATTGTGGAGTAGAGTTTGGATATGGCTGCTATGGGGCAGCAGTAGATCAGCTGCTGTAACTCTTTCCTTTACAACACTTTTGTTAGTCAGTCAATGGAGTAATGAATAAATGAGGAGTTTTTTCATTCCACTCAGTGTTTTTATTGTGATGCTGTGCTAGCAGGTGTTTGTGCCTCTCCCATATATAGGTAAGGCTCCCAGTGACACGATAGGCCCAATTCTGAGTAGAAAAACAAAATATTGAGTTTCATTTTTCAACAGGATTAATATTTATATGCACTAATACTTATAAAGACACAATGATCAATTTATTCTGTGAAGCTCACATTCTCTACTAGAATACAGAGCTGTATTTTCTATGCTGTATTCTGCGAACGGCATTTAACGAACAAGTAGGCCCCTCTCATCTGTGAGACATTGGCTTGAGGGATGCAGCATGTAGGAAGCTCTGGGAATTTATAGAACACATATGGAGGAAGTTAGGCTGTAACATGTGGCTCAGTCTTATTCTTACATCCTTTCCATCAAACTCTGTGGTTACACGTCTTTGTCTCCTAAACCACAAAAAAAAGCAGGGAAGGAATTATGTGTTTTGGCAGAAAGTTTATTACTTGACACTGCTCCTGGGATGGTGAGGCTACATGAGTTCACATTCACCACACTGAACGGCAAGCTACTGTCCAATGTTTGAAGATTTGAGCCAAGAACTATAAGAGAAAGGTGATGAGAAACTACCTGTTATGCTGAAATTGAAAATATGCCACTTTCAAATCCTACTCAGGGAGTTGGAGAGATCTTTATTTTTTCTTCTAAATTGTTTAGATTTCATATTCAGGTCTCAGTCACATTTCCATTGGCTGACTAATTTGCTCTTTATGCAACTAGAAGAAGAAGGGTGAAGAGGATTTCCAGTTTGAAATTGAAGAGCATTATGATGGAAGCTAATTCACAAAACAGCAAGCTTTATGAAAAGTAGGATAACTAACTGTTTTCACAATAGGAAGAGAAGTGGAAGGACAATAATGACTGTTCACTGACAGTTTGAGAAATGATAAGAGCTACTAGCAGCAGTACATACCTTTCCATTCTTGGCTAACAGAAGTGTTATCTAAAATGAAGTAGAGCAACTCTAACTGATAATGATTTTTGTCATAGCCATGACCGCAATGAACCTGGTCAATGGGATAAGAGCAGGACAAGTGGAAGATGAAGCATATAAATAACATGTGTAAAATCAGGACAATAAGCAGCACTTCAGAGAATACTGTCTTCCCTCAGTCATGTTCAAAGGTCATTTTAGAGAGCAGCTGCTTATGTGGGTAGGTTCAAAAATAACATTTAAAACTCTCTCAGCCACCTATTGAGCAGGGACAAGGGGACAGTGGAAAGGCCACCCTGAACAGATAAACCTTCATCTCGTCTGGAGTCCGCTTTGTGGGCCAAGCAGATCTAGGAAGTAGAAGAGAGAGTTTGAAAAAAACATTGCTTTATCTAACTTTGCTTTAATGTAAGTGCAAGAAAATATCTTTTCCTTTCAAACACTGATTTTCTGTGACCCTCAGGCACAGTCTGTGCCAGGTTCAGATAGAGCGATATCTTGAAAACTGGGGCCTGGCAGCCTTACAGGTGCCTTAGAGCACTCCAGCTGAGGGTGGGGTGAGATGTGACCTGGGCACAAGCATGCCTAAACATCAGCCTGGCAGGATTCATGCAGGTGCAGAGGTGGCTGCACTGATGACCCTGACAATCTCTGGGTACATAGGGCGATGGACATAGTACCCAGCCTCAGTGAAGTGCTGTGCGGCTTCACAGATGTAGACACTCTCATAAAGTGGGAATGGGCTCTTCCTTGGATGTGTCTCTCCTGGATATGGGCTTGCAGAGAAATGAAACAAAACAAAAGGACTGTCAAACAACCATTAAGCCTCAAAACTGAGCCCTAAATACTAGAAGGGAAAAGGTAAAGCTGAAATTCTTTATCTGTCATTTCTAGAATCTGCAGTTATATACTATTTACATAACTATATCTGATCAACTCAAATGTAGTCACTGTTGGTATGTCAAAATCTATTTGTGCCGTGCCAGAGAGTAGATTAACTTTGCAGATACAGAATGGTAGGATTTAGACTAGAGAAACTGCCTAATCCTTAACTATAGAGGCACAAATGAATTACTTCATATCCCGGGGAATGTGCTACGAATTTACTAGCAGACAAAACACAGGAAATTATTTAGACACATGACACAGCCTCTGTGAACATAATTACTAGTTTTCTTGCAGTTTTTTTTTTTCTTTTTTTTACCTTCCTGTAAAATGTGAGTTGTGCGCTGCCATGTTCTGTGGCTGTGGTTTGCATTCAGATGTCTCTTCTGACAAGGATGCGCAAATTCTCACCACGCCAAGAAAGTACTAACAGTCCTTTGCTTGTTCACTGCTATATCATCACTGGCACCGTATAAATCAAGCAGAGCATAACCACTCTTGTGCTGTCTCATATTAAAAGTAGGACATTCCCTTGGGAAGGGAGATGGAAGCAAAGCATATGCCTGCAGAAGCAGGAGCTGGACCTTAACGTTTGAAAAGAACAGTATTTCCGCTATAGTTATTTAAAACCCCCTCACTCTGTTTATGTGTTTTTTAAGTACATACTCATGTAAATACATCTGATCATATGGCAAACGTCATACTTCGTGAGGAGAATGTATGATGAGTTAGCCTGAGGAAAAATCAGACCTTCCACTATGGCTGGGCCATTCATGGGTTTTCAGGTAATGTCCCACCGATGAGGATGTTTGTCCTGTCACACAGTGAAGTCAACAGTCTGGCTGTGAAAAGCGTAGTCAACGTATGCACGCTGGTATAGCTCCATTTGGAATGAAGTAAAATGAATTTTCCATACTTTCTGAATGATTTGCCATGTGCAGAATTATACTTACGGTGGAAGTCCGACTACAAGGAATTTTTTTGATAATAATCTTAATTCACCCATCCAGTATGAGGTACACAAGAGAGTTAGCTACATATACAGTGTTTTCAAAAACTATTTCATGAAAGAAAATGTAAACAAAATGAATTAACAGAATATATTTTTTTCTAAAGAGTAATTTTCTAATTTTTTTCCGTTGTGCAGCAGCTGCTGTTGCCATGCTGTCATTGCTGTTGCTATGTATTTTTGAGTGTGCCAGGACGTAATTGGCTACTTCAGCATATATAAACTATTGGTAGAGATGTTTCTATGGAAAATCACATCTTTTTTGATTGGTTGATGTTGAAAGTAGATGGGCTTAGCTATCATCTCAATTTAAATTGAGACCAACAGGTTTCAAGTCTCATAATGTGATGAAGCCACATGCTATTCATCACGGTGGTACTGAATTCAGGCAAAAACTTTTATGTTGACATCATGGTAGAATATGAGCGAGATTGCATCCCCACACTCTCCAAATGTTTCTATAGTCTTTGGCAAACTTCTTGATCCACTGTGGATTGTATTTGCTCTGAAAATATTGCTGTGTCCTGGTTTTGCCTGACATAACTTGCATGATAGTAAACCAAATTCATTTCAGACTAGCTGTGAATTTTGTTTGAAGACCTTTTAGAACAAATTATGACTTATGCAATGCAGCTATGTAACTAAAAATCTTCTGAAAACATTGGCTAATACCTATAAAGGTGATGCCAAACTCATGGTTAGGGGTTGGTAAGCCTAGACAATTTGGAGTATGCAGTAGGCTTTTGGGAAAACAAAGACTTCTACTTTCAGCTAGGGAAAAGATTTAGTTTATCTGCTCTGGACATGTTAGTCATATGATGATCTGAAAAGTGGAGATGTACAGCCGGGCTAAGAAGTCACAGGGTCTGTTAGAGTAAGAGAACTGCCTAGTAAGTATTAATTTCAGATCATACCACTCAGTTTTCATGCAGTCAGGAAGACAGAATTTATAGATTACATAAATAAAGTTTATTTAGATTATATGAAAACCTGATACAGCCCAAATATAGATGCAACATAAAGTGAGACCTAATGCACGATACAAAAGTACCCGACTGCAAACGATATAAGATTATTTTTTTCAGAACAATTTACATGTTTTGTAACCTCAGTTTCATAATTTGACCTTACTTAAATACTTCCTCATCGTAGAAATTACAGCAAAATTTGTGGGGATTTTTTGGACACTCTGAAGTTGTAGAAATGTATTTCCAGAGGGAAATCTGTAAGTCCTCCCCTGTAGGAGGTAGCTGAGGTGTTATTTAGATTTAAATGAAATGAAACTTGATTGAAGGGTTGTTAAAAGAGACTAAGCAGTGTTGGGTTACATCACAGAGAAGATACTTGAATTGTCATCTGCTTGGTCCATGAAATCTCCAGCTATTTCTCTGGTTTCAATGTGAGTTTTTTTTTTTTTTTTTTTAATGTGTTGTTCATCTAAAGCTCTCCTCTTTTATTAGCAAGTCAGACCATTCCCTTTTATTTTTATTTTTATTTTTATTTTTTTTATTTTTATTTTTATTTTTATTTTTTACCCTAAAACTCCTTATAATTAGCTACTGGTCTGGTTCGTGTTGCATGAAATCAAAGACTGTTCTTTTTACTGGAATGCTGGAAATTTTTTTTCCCCTCTGTCTTTGTCAGACCAGTTACCAAACTCAACAATGGCAAGCAGAAGCTTAAAGCTTTGGAAATAAATGTTCTTTCTTTTTCTTCTCTCCAAGCCATGGGAAAATCACACTGCCTGCCTGAGAAGAATTTTATTTCACTCATCTACAAACTGTGCAGTTGGAAATAAACTGACTGTCTAAGGAAATTATAAATGAGTTGTTTATGTTATTTAGTATTGACTAATATTGAAATTTACTAATGATAGGCTGTGTCAGTCTCCAGAAAGACAAGCTTTTTTAAAAAGAAGATTTATGTATTTAGGTCATCAATCTGCCATTTTAAATATTTACTTTTGACTGAAAAGCTTATTCATGAGTAATAACAGTGCTATCATAGTGTAAATTTTAAAAAGTCAGAATAAGTTTTTACACTGTCATGAACCACAAGTAGTCTTTTAGAACAATACACTTTAATTTAATTTTTCGTGTCAAGAGATGTTACACTGGCATTACGATACACACATGAAACATGGTTTGTGGAATGGCTGTGCACTTGCACATGCCACACACCACACATGTTGTGGGACAGATCTGCTTTACCTTCTGGGGCATCCTACCACCTTAGGCATAGTCTTAGAAGTGATTGCAATTCCCTGTGGGCCTTACGGACAAGTGTCACAATGACATAATGTCACGGGTACATATGCAATGCTCCTGCAAAGTATTAATTCACCTGCTGCATTCTCCTCCAATCACTTCCAGCTGAAAGCTGGTGAGTGCCATTACTGCTACTGCTAGCAAGCAGGCAACAACTTAATGGAGATGATTCCCTTTAAGAGGTCTCTGCTGAGTTTTTGGTTGTCAGAGAAGATGATAGTCTCATCCCTCTGGTTATATAAAATTAAGACTCCTTCTGAATATCTCATTATTGATCAAGTGGCACTTGGAGTCAGCTGGTTATATTCCTTTTCTGAGAGACTAGCCACTCTCCAGAGGGCTTCTATAGAGAAGCCCTGGCCTGTAAGAGGTTTTCCAACAGTTCTTTGTTCAGGTTTCAATTAAAAATAAAGACTGACTCCAACCACTGTGAAGAAAAAAATTCTGGCATCTTGAAATAGCAGAAATTAAGAGTGCTATGAACTGCTTTGGTCACATCAACAAAATACTGACTGAATCTGGATAAGAGTATAGCAGTAAGTGAAACAAGATTTGGCCCTCAGGCTTAATCTTCCTTGGCATGCATGAAGTGGGCAGACAGATTAATGGGTGAGAACAGAGATACAGCTGTGCCCTTTCCTCTCCCTACTTCATCAGAAAGATTTTGAGGAGGGCCCCTGTTCAGGCTTTTATATAGTAACGTCCTCAGTCTAGCATGGCCCATCAACATTATGTTTCTGGGGATTACAGGCTAAATACATCATGGTGTCTATACTTCAGCTGGTCTAATAGTTTCTCAGAGAACAGGTCATTTTTGGTGGAAGTGGTGGCGTCACCATCCCTGGGAGTGTTCAAGGAAAGGTTGGATGTGGTGGTTAGGGACATGGTTTAGTGGGTGACATTGGTAGTAGGGTGATAGTTGGACCAGATGATCTTGGAGGTCTTTTCCCACCTTAATGATTCTATGATTCTGATTTTCTTAAACTTTTCCCCTTTCAGCAGAAACTGTGCTCACTGTCAATCACAGATTTTTTTTTTCTTTAAATGAAAGTTTAATAAGAAATGGTGCAGCCTCTTGCAAATAAAGAAGGAAAAATATAGATTCTCACTAAGAAAATATTATAGGGTAAGGGCTCTGTGCTGATCCTTGGAGCTAAGTGTGCATATCTCTAATTCAAGAGTGGGAATGCTGCTTGGGTACAGGAGTGAATAATTTGCTGTAATCTTGGCCTGTGCGTTTTTCTTAAACTGGTACTTTATTATTTGGAGCTTGTCCATTTGCCTAAGTCCCTCTCATATTCCTTTCAAGCAAATCCATGTAGGAAAATAAGCCTGTCTTTATCTTCACAGCAATGGCTTTTTTGTTTGTTTGTTTCTAGATCATATCCAAATGAATTAATTAATTGTGACTACTTGATCTTGCTAATTGAACTTCTAATTTATGTGTATTGTTTTGGAGTCAAGTTGTGCTCTTACGAAGGAGAAATATGGAGTTACACAGGGAGAGTATCCTGAAAGAGAAATGCCAAGGTCAGAAGAGGGTTCCCAGTAACCCCTTGCAGGCTTCCGTCCTACAGCAGAAATTCCACTTGCTGATATGAGAAGATATGAGACAATACTTCAGTCAGTCTGTGTCAAGGCAAAAAAGGGCCCCTCTAAACTGCATCTGAAACTGAAATGGCCCTTGTCCACAGTTCTGGACTGGACAGACCTCACACTGAGGTGCTCAGTATTAAAACAAATGCTACAAAAAATATTATTTGTTGGGTACTCCATATTCATCTCAATTATGGAGTATTTGTACCTGACTCCAAACCTCTGTTTACAGGTCCCCCTATAAACAATAGGGAGATACAACAATCCACCAGTTTAAATGGGACTATCCTAGTATTTGTATCAGATAAAAATCTGCGCTGCCTGTGTTGGTTTGTACTAAGGACTTTCATACATCTGCAAAGGCAAGAAGCATTAGCAGTTGGACTGGGATCCACTGTGGCTTCTGGCATGTGGGATGAGACATGAAACACAACTGAGTTTTGGAGCAGTCATTATAGGTTTTGGTATGGTGAAAGAATCATTTGTTCCAGTGCTCAAGTATGACATAGGGGTAGCCTGATATATCTTGAGAGTCTTAAATTTCCACTCCCTTTCTTCAACATCACTTGCATCAAGGCTTCATCTCACCTGTGATTAGATACCTGTGTTGAAGATACTTAGAGCTGCAACAGAGAACAAGAAACACTTCTTATACCTATTTTATATTCTTATTCTAGATTTAAAGGAATGGATATATAAACAACCCTGACTACACTGAGTAGACTCAGCGGTATCCCTCCTGGGGAGAGATAGAGAACAAGGGAACACTTGAGATGGATCTGACTTTATATGCCCTGATTTGTTTCCTCAGTCTATTGCTGCAGAGAATATTATGAGACAGCAGAGCTAGGCTGGGTGTGGTTTTCTCCGAGTCTTTTCCAGTCTTTAGGAATCTTACTACCTTTACAGTCCACAAGACCCCTTCAGGGGTCTACAGTACTGAAAACCAAGAAAAGTTGCTAGCAGCCACTCTTCAAAATTACTATTTTTGCTTTAACCTTTTGCGATCTGCTCACAAACGACCACCCGCTTACATGCTGCTGTGCAGCTAGCCCTCCAGAAGCTGTGTGGTAAGCAGTTGAGCCTGCTCATTAGAGCCCTGTCAGATTAGCCTCTCGGGAGTCTCATGTGGCCTCAAGAGAGGCATCTGTTTCACAGGTCTGCCACTGCTTGTCTGTGTATGCAAGCCCAGCTCTTAGTAGGTTCACTTCTGCAGATGTAGGGCTACAATTTTGTTCCCCTGTTTGTTTGTAAATTTAAAGCTCAGATCCTGGGGTCTGGTCCTTTTGAATTTCTTGTCTTTTAACAATTTTAACAAGCCCTTTTATGATTGTTACCTAGTATTATAGCGATTCCACATCAGTCTAGGAAGACTGATGCTTTTAAGAGCCCACCTCAGAAGGTCATGAAAAAAGTAAGCCCAGCAGGTGTTTCTAAATCAAAGATGACTGTTTGGTCAGGCCAGTTGGGTTAGTTGCATTGCTCTTTTGGTCTTGCTGAGGACACTACAGACCTGAACCCTGCAACTCTCATTTTTCCTGCTTTTCAACTTCTTACCCTTTCTCGTCATTGCATTTTATACTGTGTCTTCAAAGATCAGTGTCATATGCGTGACTATGTTGTACAGGAGTCATTTGTGGGGTGTGTGAAGGGCAGGATTTAGCAACAATAATTTTCTTGAAAGTGAGAAATCAGAATCATCCAGTTTATCTTCAGGAAAACATACACTGACAGCAGTACATAGCACGATGCAGACAAGACAGAAATAAAGCATATTGGTTTCTTGTTATGTGCTGTGTGTGTTTTTAATCTCTTTTGTTACCTCAACAGAGATTGCTGACACAGCAATGTTTGTGTGTTGTATACCAGTGAGGTTTATGGCAAATTACTTCCCAGAAGATCAGAGGTGGTCATCAGTGCTCTTGAGAAAAAGTAAGACAACTAGTTTTTGAGTAATGGTATTATGATTTGAGTGGAATAATGGCGCTGTCCTGGTCAGTGGAATTTCCTTACCCACAGCCTAGGAGAGGGGAACCAGACCTCTGAGAGAGCTGTGATGGGTGCCAAAACACTTCCCCAGTTAGAGTCCTTGGAGTTCAAGTAACATTCAAGAGTGCTTGCTGTTTTCTCTTTCTGCATATCTATTTCAGTTACTGCCTCTGTGACAGTATGAGATAACTCAATTAATATGAGATAAGAGTATATTAGAGTCCTGTGAGGAAAAAGTTCCTAGACTGAGTCCCTAATGCATACAAGGATAATGGTAAGATAAAGCCCTAGTTAATTATACTGAAGAGGCAGGAAGAAACTCACAACTGATCATGCTGTAGTTAAAAGATTTTTATTTATTTATTTATTTATTCCTTAATGAATACTTAGTACTGATTGTGTTCCTGTTATTCTGTTAGAGGATCAGGATTACAAGGTTTAGACATTCACTGATCTGTAGATACTGTCCTCAAATAAACATTACATTGTAAAACTGCAGGTGTTTTGTTTGTGCTAGGGATGTTCATGGTGCTAGGGAAGTCTTGGTTTGCTGTATTGCTCTGTGAGACACTTGCTGTTAGAGGTAGCAGGATCTAGAAGCACTGTACAACTGCACACGTATATTAATGCATGCAAGTACATGTGCTACTTTTCTTATTTCTGTACATCCTGTCATATCTCATCTCAGAGACAAAAGCTTTGATGAACAACACATCAAAGCTGGCTTATGGTGGGCAAGACTTCAGTGCTGAGACCAAGAAGAGATGCATTTTTTCATTGACTCTCATAGAAAGCAAACAAGTCACAGTTATCTGCAGTGGAAGTCGAAAATCCACTGCACTTGCACACAAGCAAAGCAACCATTCCCCCCTCCCCAACACACGTGTGTGCATGCACAGACACACACTGTGCTTGTCTGTGGCTGTGTGCAGAGACTTTCTGCAGCTGGGGATTCACCTCACAAAGGGACGGAGCAGAAGGGCAGTTGTGTCATATTGTGAGGTTTCTAGAGAAACCTCATCTGTGTAGGCTGCCCTTAGAGATGTGCTGAATCAGTGCCTTCCTCCATCAGCTTGCCTTCATGTTGCAGTAATCAGGGCTACTGATAAAACCTGTGAAAATAAATTAATTTCCCTGTTAAACTCATCCAATTATACTAAAAGCAAATAATGAGAATAGAGGGAAATACAGCTATCTTAGCCTACAGATCACCCAACATCCTTAGTACAGAAGCATCTAAAAGCTGCCTGCTAAGTTGGTTGATATGCCTTTTATTTAGCTTGATGTTAATTTGCTAAACACTGTTTTGGTGTATGTGATTGTAGAACATAAAAAGCAGTAGGTGGTTTATAGGAGATGAGAGCAAAAGAATACTCTGTGCTATGAGCTCTACATACAATGCATATTCTCCAAAGGGATGAAATTTCCCTCGAGCTAGTGGGTAAACTGCAAAGTGAGGTACACTAGCAGCTTTACGGTTTGCTTTAACCTGCTCCTCCTACCCGTGCTTTGTGGTGGGTGTACAACTGTTGCAAGTAGGTGGCACAGCTGTTTGCGTTGACTGGCTCAGTACCTTTGGGATACAGACAACACAGTTAACGTTGCAAGATGAAAATGGCATCTATACTTTAATAAACTCATTCTATTTCTTTGCAAGAGAAAAGGGGGAGACAGAGGGGGGGACTTGCCAGCTTGACTATATCTGTATTAGTGGCACTGCTCAAATCACACAGTGGTGGCTAATGCTTGCAAAATCCTGACTAACATTTGAAAGGGTAACATCAGTTTATTATTGCTGCAGTAGCTGTTAACTTTATGAAGATTTCCTGTGCACCTGCCTGCTACCACATCTTTAACATATATGCATATTTATACAACTTAGGCAACATATGTTTGATGATTTTTGTCATTTATATTTACTACAGTATGGATAGCAATTAAAAAATAACCATGTTCACAGTGATGAATTGGTGAAATTCCTGGAGAAGTAGAAGCTACACGAGGAATTTGAAGATAGAGAACAAGGTAAATAGCATGTAAAAATCTAGTTAGTCAGAATATAAAAAATGCAGGCATGTGCAACGATATTGTGTATGTACTTATATAAAACATACAAAACACATTGGAGAACACACCTTTTCATTTAGAGGTAGAACGAGAGAAGAGATAGTCTGGAGTGAGATATTTTCCCATTTCATCCACTCTTTACAGATAAACGACTGAGTTGACTTTTAGGGGTGATGAAGGAGGATGACATTTTCTGCAGAGCAGGTACCATTCTGTTCTCCAGTATCATGGATTTTGAATGTAAAATAGCCTGACTCACCCTGGCAGCAGATCAGGCAGGTCTCCTGAGCACCAACATGGGTGCCAAGGCTACAGAGAGGCGTTTAGGGAGTGATCCTTAGAAGTAGCCGGTCTAGGGGAAAGCTTGGGCTGAAGTCTGTATTTGGTGTGTCTGAGTTAAAAATAGGGGAGGATCCTTGGGAAAGGGTGAGTTTTGGATATTAGCCCACTGTATCTGTGTCGGCACATGCACACCAGCACCCACACTGTGTATGAAAGTGTGATGAGCACACGTGATTTGTACTCAGAATGTAGGTGCCAGCATTTTCAGAGAGAATTTCTTACCATTTGGCATATTATCATATTCGAGACCTGTTCATCTCTGTAAAAAGACAGAGGATAGTGGGCTGTGCAGAAATGGAGTGAGACAGTGGAAACGCACGTAGGGGAGCTGTGAAAACTGAGATGGGAGTGGAGGGGAGCTTGGAGAACTGAAGTTAAAGAGAAAACCAGAGAGAGCTCAACTTGAATCTTGGGCTTTTGGTGTAACACTACCGTGTCTGAGGGGACAACCTCAGGAAAAGACTTGAACCTAGCCTCAGGATGCCTTTGTTACCCTCTTGTGACATGATATCAGCTGTGACTGCAGTTTCTCACGGAGGCTGAGCAGTCCCAGGTCCACTCCGATTTCCACTGCCTGCCCATACCCAGAACTGCCAGGGCTGACACAGATCCTCACCCTGAGCAGCACAGCTCTACTCCCAATGCTGCAATTCTAAGTAAGCTGAACTACACAGCAAACAGTTCACCCCTGTGAGCAAGAAGGAATGTTTACTCATTTTTTTTCTTCTTGCTGTTGCTTACCCTGCTGCCAGCAGTCAGTGAGCCCAAGGCAGGAGGGTAAAGCTGCTGTTGGAGGGGCCCCTTAATGCAGAGCAATCCTGAAGCAGCTAGCTGTGCTGGCTGAGGACCGTTCTATAGCGGGGTGGCTCAAAGTGGCCTCCACAGACCACAAGATGTGTCACATCACTTCTGAAACTGCATCTCTGGGTGGTTTATCAGCCTGTTTGTCAAGTCAGGTGACAACATCTTCACACGTGGCTTTTAATTTGTGTTGAATATAAAGCTCTGAGAGTGAGACTTGGTGTCAGCTGCATGCTGAAATTCATGCTACTTCAACTGTTTTCTTCTTCCTCTGTATTTTAGCAATTCTATTAAAGAATGGAATCAATTTTGGTTTTAAAAAATTCCCTGTGTGCCGTAGGATTGACAGCTCCTAGACCAGTGTTTAGCCCAATGCAATGCAAACCTGCTGATATATTAAACCCCAAACCAGCATTTGTAATAGAAATACAGTAAGCCTTTAACTATAACGACACTAGCAGGTGTCACCACAATAAAGATAACAGCCTCCCCATGAACAAATATTAGATTAAAGAGATCAATCAATCTGTATCTTAAATTCTAGGCCCAGCATGATCACTACCAGTAAAAACAAAAAACAAACAAAAAATAAAATAAAACAAAAACTTCTACTTTGTACATTGGAACAGGTGAAAGACCTCTTGATTGTTCAGTTGTTTTGCAATATCTTGAGGAAAATAGGCACCTTTTTTTTTTTTCTCCTGCTGCAGACTGTATGTATATGCTACAGAAAACATTTGTGACCTAAAGACACAAGCACTTACTGATTACTCGTGGCAGGCTGTGGCAATTCATAGTGGGCAGGTGGTGTGAATCAGGGCTCACTAGGGCCATCTCCTCCAGGAATGCAAAAAAACCCTTGTGAAACCCTGAGGTGACAGCAAGTGCTCTGCGCTCGGGGGGCTGTGAGCAAATTACCTGTGGAAATAGGGTATTCTGGCCTTGTTTTTTTCTTTCTCCTGTTGCTGCTAGCCTGCTCTGCTTCCAACAGCACCTTTTCCTTGAAAACTGTCAAAAGTTGCTACTTTGATTCTTCTTGGTTTTATATGCTGGGCCATTCATTTAAATGCATGAAATGAGTGAGCTCTGCCATCAAGTCAACATGAGCCAACCCACGCGCAGGCTGCAAAGTTACTGCTTGTTGTGGTATATGCCAAGGATGAGGGAAATCCAGCCCTCCGTGCATAGCTAACTGCTCCTTCATGTTCTCCCTTCCTCTCCCTTTCTGATCATCTGTGGTCATTTATCACATGTCAAACACAATGCCTGAGAAAAGCTAATCCAGGCTATCACCTTCTGCACTGTAGGACTGAGCATGATCCCTTCGTGTGCTTGCAGGGGCATGGTCCCTGGAGCACAGTCTTGGAGCTTGCTGTGGAGCAGCGATAGCACTGACTCTTACCCACCATCTCTACGTGGTTTATACATTGCTGTCCCTTCCATTACAACTCAGACTTGGCTCATAGATGTATTCTCAGTTTTTACGCAGGAGTTATAATAAGATTTTGAGATCTGTTTGTAGTAACAGCTTCGAGTCTCAGTATCTGATTCTCCTCTCAGATGCACCTGATTAAAAAATCAGAGACCTGTTCCTTGGAGAACATGGCATATCAGGAGTATAGAATATATGGAGACCAAAATCCACTGATTGTTTTTCATGATGGGACAGACCAAATATCAAGGGAAACATAATAGAATAGCTTAACTGCAAGGACAGATGCTCTTATCCCCATGCAATGCACCTGTTGATTATCTAAATTTAGTCCTGTTTTGAATGTGTACTGGACTGCACAAAGGCAGCTTTTGTGCAGAAAAGTGCCCACATCAGATAAATACAGAAATTGTTGATCTTTTCCTACATACCCCCAGTTTATCTTTCAGCAGCACACATATATGGACAAGATACAGATAAAGTAGAGCTATCTAAGGAAGCTAAGTGACGTGATCCTTGGACCTTCAGAGGTCTTTGAATTCTGCTTCATGGAAGCACTGAAAAAAAGATGTTTCCTTTAAAAGACCCCGAACTGGAAGCCTGTACAAGGTGAGAGCCTTTGAAGGTTTTGACAGTGAAGGCCTCACAAGAAGTGTGCATTTTAGGAGGAGTCAAATTACTTACATGCTGGGTGACCAGTAAGTACACTAAATGTTTTTCACCTTTTTTTTTCCAAACCACAAAAATAAACTGTGGAATATTTTATTTGAAATCAAATGCATTTTGTGAACCACTTTGGTACTTTCCCTGTAAAAAGACTTCAGGATTAAGTTTTTAATCCTTTAAGTGGACTTAGGCCCTGACAAATATAAAGGTTTCATAGCAGCCACAATATCTGCATTCGCAAAACAGCTACTCAGCTTCCTTCTCCTCAGGTTTTCCCATGTCGTACCAAATTTCGGTTCACTTGAATGATGAGTTCATATTGCTCTTTAAAAGTCATGGAAAGTTTATTTAGCAGAATACCAGTTTCATGATGATGAATGATGACTGCAAGGCATGTCTATGAAGACCTTGCTCCAATGCCATTACAGTATAAGATGAGGATGGGGAAAGTAATTTCAGTGTAACTCTGTGGAGACCCCATTACCAGACCATTACAACTGCAGACTAATTGAAGAGTGGGAACACGCAGAGCCCCCCGTTTGGTGACACAGTTACAATGCGATATTAATATGTCAAAATAATTTCAATGCTAGACATCAGATTTTTTTTTTTTTGGCCGTTATTAATAATAGATGGCAGTATTTTACTTTTCCTTGTGCACACAGTCCCTCTGAACCGGAATGAGGTTCCTTGCTGCATGCAAACCGTCCTGATGTTGTACAAAGATGTGGGCAGAGATGCAGAGGTCAAAAGCCACTTTATGTGAAAAGATGTGATACTGCAGAAAACTGCAGGCTGCTTCCTCTCAAGCCTGCGTATTGCGCTAAATCTTACCGTTTTAACATTAAATGAGAAAAGTAAGCGTGACTACAGTTTATCAGTGTCTTAATGAGAACGGTACGGCCCTAAATCTCAAATCTCCCAAATTCAACCACAAAATCTATAAAATCTGCCTTAATTTAAAGTTCAGTCTTGCGTGTCCATGTATTACAGCTTTGATATCATCGCTAAGGAGCATGCTGTCAGGGCAACTCATATATCAGGAGAGTGACCTGGACCAATTGCACCATATTTTCAAAGCCATTTAGGTGCAACAGATTGCAGATGGTTACCTAAATCCCACTTAAGATTTTGCTCATTGAAGTCAAAGGAAATACAGTGCAGCAGCTTGTGCGCTGGTGATAGGGCGAGGTGATAATGTACCAGTTGGGGTCTTGTTATTTTTGAGTGGAAAAGTCCATACATAGCTTCAGCATGCAGGGCTGCTCCCTCTATTATTCTAAACCACAGTACCTTCAAAGATTTCAAGACTAATAATTTTATTAGCAATGCTATTCTAATATTTTTAATTTTCTTTTCCACTATACTGTACTATAAGGTAACTAGCTACCTTAGAGTTTGTAAAGACTAGGCCACTTGTAATATTTAATGCGCTTACCCTATATGTTTGTTATCTTTTGAAGAAATCTCACTCCAAGAACAAAACTGTAAATCTAAGGTGGTGGTGGTAAACTCCATTGACTTCTATATGCACTTAAATAGAGTTTAATCACACTACTTTCAGTGGCCTGCTTCTCACTGACTTTTTTTTTTTTCCAACTTGATAGTCTTTTCTTCTAGGTAATGGAGTTCTTCATTTTGCTTTGCTTTTGTCTGTATTTATTTTGTATCTTTCCCCTTACTGAAGAACATGGAGCAACTGTTTCCAAAGTTTCAAATAATTCAGGTCCTTGAGTTCTCATATAATTTTGGTTATCCTCAGCTTCAATTTCTGTCATACCCGTTTCATTTGTACAGTTTACTCCAGATGTGATCTCCTGATCAGCTGCTTATGATGTATTTGCACAAATAGTAATTTGTTTCTTTCTTCAACTGGTGATTTAATGCTTTGTATGACACGTGCTTTATTTATTTATTTATTTTTCCCGGATGAAAGAGGGGTTTGGGTGGAGACCTTTTCTGAACACCTCTATCTCTTGTCTTTGTGTTGGAAAAAGTTTCAGAAGCTTTGATATTTTCTAGCATTCCTGCTTGCCTGGAAATTAATGGCAAATTCTGGTTGTCTTCAAATGATAAAAGCAATGGATGGCAACAGTAAAGCCACAGAGTCATAAAGAATGAGAAGGATTATGAAGGTGGGTTTATTAGACAGTGGAATTGTCCCTCTTTTGGCAAGACTTAAAATTCTCCCTGTTGCTTTCTTTACTGAAAAATCGATGTACTACTAGCTTCTAAGAAGAGTAGCCAGTACAGAGCAATGTGGTGGCTCTGTGTACACTTTCATTCACCCCATTCCAGAAAGTGTTTATCTTTTGCTGCTGGCATTAAACAATAATAATATGTTCTTGCAAGGGGGAGAGGTGAATCGACTTTTTCACACACAGAATTGTGTCCTAAAAGTCTGTGTGATGTCAGCTCTGCTTTTGCTTTCCTAGCTCCCAGCTTCATTGTTTTTGTCTATGCTTACATTTTATTACCATTGCCTTCTAGTGTAAGGCTTTTTTTTTTTCCTTCCATTTTTTTTTCTTTAGATAAATGCTTTTTTACTAGCCTAAAATGTTGTTTTTACAGCCTAAATGCTGCGGGATGGATGGCTGAGACAGAAAATCTCCCATAATATGTTATAAATGTTATTGCTGATAACAAAGGTTTCAGCAATTCAAGTTTCTCATTGCTCAGGTTCTTTGAGTTCTTCATATTCCTCCTAGGTATATCAAGGTACCTTAAACAGGAAGAAGCTACTGGAAGACAATATGACCAGACCTCTATGTAGTCTCCTTGGTCTTGCAGCTTTTGGTCACACTAATCTTCTGGAGGAAGATTTTTAGATATTTTTTTTTTTGTACATTACTTTGTTGCTTTACTGAAATTCAGTAAACGTTTTTTTTTCTGTTGCTTATCACACTGTAGAAAATGAAGGTTGTCTTAACCTGCCTACTACCCTCATTTAGTATATGACACAACAACAGAAAGAGAAAATGAGTGCGTATTTGAAACGGTGGATTGCAGGGGGAAAACATAATAATCTCTTTTGTAAGTCTCAGCCATCTCTCTCCTCCCTGACTCCCAACAATTTATGTTGTGACAGAATCAGGTGTTTAATAATGATTTTTCCAGATGCAAATATTGAGAAGGAAGGAAAATATTTTGTAAGGGACAGCATCATCGATAGTTCAGTTCATAATTTTAACAGACGTGGATCTGTGGATTCCCATCAACCTTGAGTGCTGCGGGGCCGTGGAGCCCTGCAGAGCCAGTCAGTAAGCTGCCACTGACTTTGGCCCAGCTCAGGCCCTAGCTTTGACTGCAGTGGTGCTAAACTGATTTACAGCAGCTGATGATTTGATCTGCTGTTCTTGCTTCTAGTACACTCAGTCCCTTGGGGCTTGACTTGCGATGCCAGAGAGCTCCCTTAACCGCCACTGTCTTCTTGGAAAGCTGAAGTCACCCAGCATTTCGCACAATCCAGCCTGTGGTCCTTGTCCTTTCTAAGTCTAACTTGCTTTCTGTGACAAATTCTGCTTTCTAATTAGGGTTTCTTTCACTAACATTCAAGCATTTCAGTCTTACTTGCCAAAGCAGTCCGTAGTAGCAACAAACTCTCTTTTGAGAATGTTTTGTAGATTTTGGATTCCAGTGTATGTACAGTTTAGCATCATTAGCAGTTTTGTATATTTTTGTATTTAGATACATCCATTATATATCTATATCTATTTAAAATTCAATAAAATTTATTCTGAGAAGGAGAGAGCCAGATGCTAAGTTAAAAAAAAAAATAAATCAAATAAAGATTTAATTAGTGGAGGAAAAAAATCAGGGAAAATAACCTTCTGGAAAATAGCAAAATCAGTAGAAGTGTAACAGCATTCTAATATGTTAGTATACTACCATCTTATATTTATATTTCGTATATACTTTTATAGCCAGCAACACAAAGCTTGTGTGCTGTAATTAGCATCTTTTCTGTAGTGAATTGTCAAGTTCTAGCACTGCTAATGAACATGGAGAAGGTGTACCTGCTGTAAAACTGTTGCCGAGGAAAAAAAAAGCCCCTTAGAATTACAACCAGAACATTTTTTTCCTCCTTATTTCTACAGCCCTCCCCTTTTTTTTTTTCCTTTTTTTTTCTTTTTCTTTTCTTTTTCTTTTCTTTTTCTTTTCCTTTTTCTTTTTCTTTTTCTTTTTCTTTTTCTTTTTCTTTTCTTTTTCTTTTTCTTTTTCTTTTCTTTCTTTGGGAAAAGCCTCTATTATTACCTGTGGTAAGCTCTGAACACTAGCATGCTATTTTGTTTGATTGCGCTGCCCTCAGACACTGCACATTTGAATCCCATTGCAGCAGTGATGCCAGTGCTGGGATTCAAAGTCGGAGCCTCACAGGGTTACAGCCCTGCTGCTGCTCCTGTGTGAGTGGAAGCGTCTACTACCACTGCATCAGAGACTAGGGCTGATAAAGAGACAAGGTGATCTAAAGAGAGCGCACATGGAATTTTCCCCCCTTTTCGGTTTTTCTTACCAGAAAGATAAAGGAGATGAGAGTAGGTTGATATTTGACGAATTGGTTTTATTCAGAGGAGTGCTATCATTTTTATGTCCTTTTTGAAAACGCACCCACAGTGTCTGAATTCCCATTAATGCAAAGTTCAGATAAAGCTGATGAAAAGCAGCTGCCATCTTGATAGTTGCCATGGCAGATGGCATCAGCCTTTATGCTTTTATCAGTATTAGTATCAGAACACACTCTGTGTTCCAAGCTGAGATAAAAATCATTGAAGCTGTACCTGGAATAGGCAGATCAACACTGCAGGTCCCACACAGTTTTGAATTCTTTTCAGAACAGTCTGCATGAAAGCTAGAGACCAACACATTCTTGTTATTCATTAGTCAGCAGTGCTGATGGTATTTTGTAAACTTCACAGATGAAGCAGGCTTTCTAAAGAGCTGCTGCCTCCCTTCCTCCTTTTCCTCCCACCCCCAGGAATGCTCAGGCTTTGAAAGAAACAACACACACATACCACACCACATGCTCACGCGCGTGTTACGCATGCATGGGAAGACTTTACGTATTTGGACAATGGGCTGCATTTTGCAGGGAACCCCAGTCCTCTGCTGTGAATGATGGCAAGAAGAGCAGGTGCCTCGCACAAGAGACAACGGCTCCTGCCAGGGCGTGAAGATGAAGTGGAGACAGGGCCGCCACGGGTTTCCTTCACTGGTGGCGTGACTCCTTCCTGAGACGTTTCCCCTGTGTTATTTGCCACTGGTTCTGGAGACCTGTGCCATGGCATGGCTTGGGAGCCCCTCGGGAAGCCCCCAGGCCCTTGGAGCAGTGCCCGCACAGCCTACACAGCCCCTCGGCCTCTGCCTCCACGGTGCCACAGGCGCCCCGTCAGGAGAAGTGACTTACAGCTAGAGCCTCCATGCTGGCTCCTTATTGCAGGTTTTCAAAGCGTATTGACGAATCTCTCCATCCCCTTTCCCCCTCTCCCCCTCCCCAGCTCCCCTTATAGCTATGCATATAGTTATTTTTGGTAACATTGTTGCTTGATAAATAGAGGGTTGTGAGATCTCAAGTTATTATGCAAGTGTTAGCGACCACAGGCTGGTAAACCATTTGGCTGTTGCATCGGTGCTGAAATGAATAATAGCAATGGGAGGAGGGCAGGGGAGTTATTTTAAATGACACATATATATTTAAATATAGCCTTAAAATAATGTTAAAGGTTTAGAGCCATTACAGGCTCTTGTGCCAACTTGCAAACTCTTCCAGAACTGATTTTAAAATTTGCTATCTTTCCCTGATGGTTGACAGGGAGATAAGGAGACCTTTCTGGGTTACCCTCTTGTCTGGAACAGGGACGTGATGGAAGCAGGGCCTCTGTGTGCCCCTGTTTTACATGGCCTCATGTTATCCCACTGGCATCTGAAGTACGCATTTCCTTTGAACTATTTCGTCCAGAAATATGGAGTCAGCATCATAATAACTCAAATAGAAATGTGTGTGTGACTGCACAGTGCTACACCAACAAGGTCACCAGCCAGAAATGGGCTCATTCTGCCACAGGTTCTGAGAAGCTTTTGTGTTCCTGTTGTGGGGTAGGTTTTGGAAAAAATCTAAATTCACTAGGGATTTTAAATGCTGGTGGGATGATGGCTATTCTAATTCGTTAGTTGGATTAGTTGAGTGGCTACCTAAGTGAATATTTGAAATAGGAATGGATAAATAGATGGATGAAAGGAGAAATCCCACAGAACAAAGCTTAAGAGTATTAAGAACAAAGTCAGAAGAACCCCTATTTTTATTTTAAATTTAATTTTAAATGAAACAAATGTGTTTGGTGGCAAGTTCCTTCATCCAAGACCAGAAGTTAGCTGCTATGGAGCGGCAGGCTGGAGGAAGGGAAAGACGTTGTCAGATATACGATTTGCTTGGACAGGACCCCCACTGTGATCTTAACTATGCCTATAAAATAAAAAGGACTTAGTTAGATCCAGGAGCCTGGTCCAAACCTTTTGAAAGCAGTGGAAACCTTTACATTGTGTTAAATGAATTTTCAGGGAGACTTTATGAACATAAGAAGGAAAAATAGGTGAACACAACACAATGGAGGAACATCAGATAACAGGGAAATTATTATCATTAGCATAATAGGGACAAATCACAACACAAAAACTACTGAGTTACTTATCAGCATCACAGCATAGGTGAATTTCAAGTGGGATCTAAAGGAATATATAGAAATGGCTGGGCTGTGCAGACTTTCTAGGAAACTCCTCTGAAATGTAAGGGACACAGTCTGCTGAAAAGCATAAAGGTATTTACAGAAAACTTTGGTTGATGAGAAGTAGAGGCTGCCATAATTGTCAGTGCCCAGACAAGAGTGAATGATTTGATGCAGGGAAAAAGATCATCTGTGGGGGATCTGAGACTATGAAGGACATTAAAAGTGTAACAGTTTGATTTTGCTGTGGTGGAAAAGAATCAAACAATGACAGGATGAAGATAGGTGGGAATATACTTGAATTAAAGGTCAGAAACAAGTGATAAATTTTGCCTGGATTTAAAATGGAGATGGGGAAAAATGAGACAAATGCTCTTGATTCAAATCAAAAAGCAGGAATTGTGGAAGGTACAACTGCATTGCAACTTGGGCTGTGTGAGTAGCTGTAGGTAGCTATTCAAGCTGAACCTCTAAATCTCACCCATTCATTATTTGGTTAGGATTCACACAACACAGTTCCAACTAACTTGGAATTAAAATGGAAATTACCTTTAATTCTTGCTCTGCTTTCTTACCTCCCAAATAGGTGTTATAGACTATAGCTTTGGCTCAATAGACCAAAGTCTGAAAACTATCACAGTGGTGATTTCAGCTTCTACAGAGCTAGAAAGCATAGTGATGCTTACACAACAATAGGCAGATCTAGTTTAAGAAATGCCTTTCTAAAGCTGATAGTGAAAAAAAAACTATACACTGTCATTAGAAAGACTTGTAACATCTTTGCCTTTATAAACCCTTGTTGCATGGATTTATCCTGTGCAGTCCTGATGAGATGGGACACATTTTGGGAAGGAAGAAACAGAAGGTGGTGCAGGATTAGTAACACACAAGGTGTCCATACTCAGATATTCCACAACCTTCTTGAGTGGCCTGAACAGTTCACTCGATATCAATTTCTTCCTCTCTGAAATGGAGATAATGCATACTTTTCATACTTTTTTACAGGCATTGAGGAACAACACTAACTGATATTTCAAAATGCTTCAAGTCCTTCAGTGTGATGAAAGGGCAAAACCTTCTTAGGGAAAGTTTGGATATTGGTCCTGTATTTCTATAACTGATTTTCTCTCTCTCTCTTTTTTTTTTTCTGATCTTATTTTAAAAACCAGAGATGTTGTCTTCAAAGGAACTTCAGAAATTAACCTGTTATCCTAAAATACTGCACTGTATTTATGATATGCTGAAGAGATTCCCCATACTTCAAGTATTTGTATTTCTACTGTATAAATACTAGTAGAAAACAACAAAACAACCTGAATACCTAAAATGGCTGCCACATATCAGTGAGGGACATTTTATATCAGCTATGACTATTTAAATTCAGCTTCAAGTATAAGATTATACTTTTTTTTTTTTTTAAATTAGAGCATATATTTGAGAAGATTCATATGGCTTTTTATGGTTGATGATGTATATAAACTGTTCACTAGTACTTTGGTATGAAGCTGACTTTCAAGCAGTGCAAAACTAATTTGGATTTTTTACTTTTATTTTTTGCTATTGAGTTTTCTTATTTCATTTATTCTGATATCAAAAATCACTGTTGGAATTTCAGTCAGCTATTACAAATGTTTTTTCACAATGGACATGATCTGTGTTGTGTTGTAAAAATGAGACTCAAAACAAGGATCATTTAAAAGTCCTAATTGTACTTGTGATCAAATGAGGCAGCTGTCAAAATCTGTTTATTTTAGTAAGTAATGATGTTAAAAATATCCTCTTTAAAGTGATAAGCTTAAATACATATTTCTTAAATATGTATTTTAAAAAATATATTTCCCAGATTAAGCCTTTGCCTGTCACCTTTTATTCTGTAGGTATTGTTGTGGCCAAGTATAATCCTGCTTAAGTAAGGGTTTATTATAACAACACACCCAACACAACCTGAGCTCTAACAGCTCTCGTGGGCACTGCTATAATTTAAGATCATAGCTCAGAAGAAAATGGGAAATTTTTTCTTACATTTAAGGGTTCAGTTTACCACTGAAATTGCTTTTCATTTAAGTCAAGCAGCAACTGATAGCACAGAACACTTAAACAACATTAAACAGAAATCTTTCACGTTATGAGAGGCACTTATGTGTGCTTTTGTGTCTTTTTTTTTTTTTTTTTTTTTTTTGTTAAATACAGTTTCCCCGAGGAAGAATGGCAGCCCAGATATCGAGCACTTCTTTGGTCCCAATAATGTTGCTACTCAATGCTATTCTAGAGGGCTTTTATACAAATCAACTTTCTCACCTATTGTATGATACATCTTATTCCAACTTTATTTCATGCCTTTTGTTTGGAGTCAGCACTCCCCTGGAAAATCCCAAAATATAAAGTAAAATAAATAAATTAAAAAAAAAAAAAAAAAGGAATGACAGCTTCAGGTTCAGCTATCTCAGAACAATGATATTTTGTTTTTAAAAAAAAGGAATTACTTCTCTGCAGTAAAATATTAGCCATAAAACAAGGAAACGCTCTGTGAAAACTAAAGAGGCAGACAAACATTTTGAAGCAAGCAATAATTGTTTTATTTTTTCTAAATAGTACAGTTGGCTAAAATAAGCTGACCAGATTTGCGGTCTTAGCATCCTGGAAGATTTTTGTGGGTAGGGCAGCGGGGTTGTTGGGGCACGGCCAAGAAATGAAACAGGTTTTGTGGCCACTGGGCTACCTGCCCACCTTTCCGGTGTCTAATGGTGCAGATGTCAGACACAAAGGAAGTGAACTGGGGCTGAAGTGTTGGCTGTCTGGGAGGAAGGGACAGGGGCTGTGAAAACTGGAACGGCTCAGCACCCGGACAATTTGCAACAGACAACAGGAAGGTCCATTAAAAAAAATGGGACTGGCCTGATGAATCTGGGGCATCTGGTTGCCTTAGGCTAAAAGTACTTTCAGTATTTTTACTGCCACTATAAAGTAAACAATTGTTTAATTAGTAAAAATAAAAAAGCTACTTACAGGACGAATGAATGAGGGACTTATTTTCTGCTTAAGTAATATTGAATTAAAAATGGTCTCTTGCATTTAGTTAATTTGTAGAAACAAAGAATCATAGTTTCCACAGGGTAGCGTAGCTTTTTTTTTTTTGTGTGTGTGTGTGTGTGTATGTGTGTGTGTGTGTCTTAAATACAGAACTGCCAAGC